>NW_027225885.1:0-42921 GCF_038994185.2 Dermacentor albipictus | reverse complement strand
AACAGAGCAGCATCGGCATGCTTTTCACGTCGTTTGGTAGAAATCCACACGCGCGTTCTGCCAAAAGCACCATTTGCATGCATATCGTGTGGTTTTGCAGAAAACTGCATCCGCGTCTACCAAAAAGTGCATGTGCTTGCTTAAAACGCGTTTTGGCACAAATCCATGAGCGGGTTCTAAAAAGAGCAGCATTGGCATGCTTTTCACGTCGTGTGGTAGAAATGCACGCGCGCGTTCTGCCAAAAGTACCCTTTGAATGCATATCGTGTAATTTGCATGCATATCGTGTGGTTTTGCAGAAAACTGCATCCGCGTCTACCAAAAGATGCATGAGCGTGGTTAAAACGCGTTTTGGCACAAATCCATGTGCGGGTTCTAAAAAGAGCAGCATTGGCATGCTTTTCACGTCGTTTGGTAGAAATCCACACGCGCGTTCGGCCAAAAGCACCATTTGCATGCATATCGTGTGGTTTTGCAGAAAACTGCATCCGCGTCTACCAAAAGATGCATATGCATGCTTAAAACGCGTTTCGGCACAAATCCATGTGCGGGTGCTAAAATGAACAGCATTGGCATGCTTTTCAGGTCGTTTGGTAGAAATCCACACCCGCGTTCTGCGAAAAGCACCATTTGCATGCATATCGTGTGGTTTTGCAGAAAACTGCATCCGCCTCTGCCAAAAGATGCATATGCGTGGTTAAAACGCGTTTTGGTACAAATCCATGTGCGGGTGCTAAAAAGAGCAGTATTGGCATGCTTTTCACGTCGTTTGGTAGAAATCCACACGCGCGTTCTGCCAAAAGCACCATTTGCATGCATATCGTGTGGTTTTGCAGAAAACTGCATCCGCGTCTACCAAAAGGTGCAGGTGCATGCTTAAAACGCGTTTTGGCACAAATCCATGTGCGGGTGCTAAAAAGAGCAGCATTGGCATGCTTTTCACGACGTTTTGTAGAAATCCACACGCTTGTTCTGCCAAAGCACCATTTGCATGCATATCGTGTGGTTTTGCAGAAAACTGCATCCGCGTCTACCAAAAAAGTGCATGTGCTTGCTTAAAACGCGTTTTGGCACAAATCCATGTGCAGGTGCAAAAAGAGCAGCATCGGCATGCTTTTCACGTCGTTTGGTAGAAATCCACACGCGCGTTCTGCCAAAAGCACCATTTGCATGCATATCGTGTGGTTTTGCAGAAAACTGCATCCGCGTCTACCAAAAGTTGCATATGCATGCTTCAAACGCGTTTTGGCACAAATCCATGTGCGGGTTCTAAAAAGAGCAGCATTGGCATGCTTTTCACGTCGTTTGGTAGAAATCAACACGCGCGTTCTGCAAAAAGCACCATTTGCATGCATATCGTGTGGTTTTGCAGAAAACTGCATCCGCGTCTAGCAAAAGATGCATATGCATGCTTAAAACGCGTTCTGGTACAAATCCATGTGCGGGTTCTAAAAAGAGCAGCATTGGCATGCTTTTCACGTCGTTTGGTAGAAATCCACACGCGCGTTCGGCCAAAAGCACCATTTCCATGCATATCGTGTGGTTTTGCAGAAAACTGCATCCGCGTCTACCAAACGATGCATATGCATGCTTAAAACGCGTTTCGGCACAAATCCATGTGCGGGTTCTAAACAGAGCAGCATCGGCATGCTTTTCACGTCGTTTGGTAGAAATCCACACGCGCGTTCTGCCAAAAGCACCATTTGCATGCATATCGTGTGGTTTTGCAGAAAACTGCATCCGCGTCTACCAAAAAGTGCATGTGCTTGCTTAAAACGCGTTTTGGCACAAATCCATGAGCGGGTTCTAAAAAGAGCAGCATTGGCATGCTTTTCACGTCGTGTGGTAGAAATCCACGCGCGCGTTCTGCCAAAAGTACCCTTTGAATGCATATCGTGTAATTTGCATGCATATCGTGTGGTTTTGCAGAAAACTGCATCCGCGTCTACCAAAAGATGCATGAGCGTGGTTAAAACGCGTTTTGGCACAAATCCATGTGCGGGTTCTAAAAAGAGCAGCATTGGCATGCTTTTCACGTCGTTTGGTAGAAATCCACACGCGCGTTCGGCCAAAAGCACCATTTGCATGCATATCGTGTGGTTTTGCAGAAAACTGCATCCGCGTCTAGCAAAAGATGCATATGCATGCTTAAAACGCGTTTTGGAAAAAATCCATGTGCGGGTGCTAAAAAGAGCAGCATTGGCATGCTTTTCACGTCGTTTGGTAGAAATCCGCACGCGCGTTCTGCCAAAAGCACCATTTGCATGCATATCGTGTGGTTTTGCAGAAAACTGCATCCGCGTCTACCAAAAGTTGCATATGCATGCTTAAAACACGTTTTGGCACAAATCCATGTGCGGGTTCTAAACAGAGCAGCATCGGCATGCTTTTCACGTCGTTTGGTAGAAATCCACACGCGCGTTCTGCCAAAAGCACCATTTGCATGCATATCGTGTGGTTTTGCAGAAAACTGCATCCGCGTCTACCAAAAAGTGCATGTGCTTGCTTAAAACGCGTTTTGGCACAAATCCATGAGCGGGTTCTAAAAAGAGCAGCATTGGCATGCTTTTCACGTCGTGTGGTAGAAATCCACGCGCGCGTTCTGCCAAAAGTACCCTTTGAATGCATATCGTGTAATTTGCATGCATATCGTGTGGTTTTGCAGAAAACTGCATCCGCGTCTACCAAAAGATGCATGAGCGTGGTTAAAACGCGTTTTGGCACAAATCCATGTGCGGGTTCTAAAAAGAGCAGCATTGGCATGCTTTTCACGTCGTTTGGTAGAAATCCACACGCGCGTTCGGCCAAAAGCACCATTTGCATGCATATCGTGTGGTTTTGCAGAAAACTGCATCCGCGTCTACCAAAAGATGCATATGCATGCTTAAAACGCGTTTCGGCACAAATCCATGTGCGGGTGCTAAAATGAACAGCATTGGCATGCTTTTCAGGTCGTTTGGTAGAAATCCACACCCGCGTTCTGCGAAAAGCACCATTTGCATGCATATCGTGTGGTTTTGCAGAAAACTGCATCCGCCTCTGCCAAAAGATGCATATGCGTGGTTAAAACGCGTTTTGGTACAAATCCATGTGCGGGTGCTAAAAGAGCAGTATTGGCATGCTTTTCACGTCGTTTGGTAGAAATCCACACGCGCGTTCTGCCAAAAGCACCATTTGCATGCATATCGTGTGGTTTTGCAGAAAACTGCATCCGCGTCTACCAAAAGGTGCAGGTGCATGCTTAAAACGCGTTTTTGGCACAAATCCATGTGCGGGTGCTAAAAAGAGCAGCATTGGCATGCTTTTCACGACGTTTTGTAGAAATCCACACGCTTGTTCTGCCAAAAGCACCATTTGCATGCATATCGTGTGGTTTTGCAGAAAACTGCATCCGCGTCTACCAAAAAAGTGCATGTGCTTGCTTAAAACGCGTTTTGGCACAAATCCATGTGCAGGTGCAAAAAGAGCAGCATCGGCATGCTTTTCACGTCGTTTGGTAGAAATCCACACGCGCGTTCTGCCAAAAGCACCATTTGCATGCATATCGTGTGGTTTTGCAGAAAACTGCATCCGCGTCTACCAAAAGTTGCATATGCATGCTTCAAACGCGTTTTGGCACAAATCCATGTGCGGGTTCTAAAAAGAGCAGCATTGGCATGCTTTTCACGTCGTTTGGTAGAAATCAACACGCGCGTTCTGCAAAAAGCACCATTTGCATGCATATCGTGTGGTTTTGCAGAAAACTGCATCCGCGTCTAGCAAAAGATGCATATGCATGCTTAAAACGCGTTCTGGTACAAATCCATGTGCGGGTTCTAAAAAGAGCAGCATTGGCATGCTTTTCACGTCGTTTGGTAGAAATCCGCACGCGCGTTCTGCCAAAAGCACCATTTGCATGCATATCGTGTGGTTTTGCAGAAAACTGCATCCGCGTCTACCAAAAGTTGCATATGCATGCTTAAAACACGTTTTGGCACAAATCCATGTGCGGGTTCTAAACAGAGCAGCATCGGCATGCTTTTCACGACGTTTTGTAGAAATCCACACGCTTGTTCTGCCAAAAGCACCATTTGCATGCATATCGTGTGGTTTTGCAGAAAACTGCATCCGCGTCTACCAAAAAAGTGCATGTGCTTGCTTAAAACGCGTTTTGGCACAAATCCATGTGCAGGTGCAAAAAGAGCAGCATCGGCATGCTTTTCACGTCGTTTGGTAGAAATCCACACGCGCGTTCTGCCAAAAGCACCATTTGCATGCATATCGTGTGGTTTTGCAGAAAACTGCATCCGCGTCTACCAAAAGTTGCATATGCATGCTTCAAACGCGTTTTGGCACAAATCCATGTGCGGGTTCTAAAAGAGCAGCATTGGCATGCTTTTCACGTCGTTTGGTAGAAATCAACACGCGCGTTCTGCAAAAAGCACCATTTGCATGCATATCGTGTGGTTTTGCAGAAAACTGCATCCGCGTCTAGCAAAAGATGCATATGCATGCTTAAAACGCGTTCTGGTACAAATCCATGTGCGGGTTCTAAAAAGAGCAGCATTGGCATGCTTTTCACGTCGTTTGGTAGAAATCCACACGCGCGTTCGGCCAAAAGCACCATTTCCATGCATATCGTGTGGTTTTGCAGAAAACTGCATCCGCGTCTACCAAACGATGCATATGCATGCTTAAAACGCGTTTCGGCACAAATCCATGTGCGGGTTCTAAACAGAGCAGCATCGGCATGCTTTTCACGTCGTTTGGTAGAAATCCACACGCGCGTTCTGCCAAAAGCACCATTTGCATGCATATCGTGTGGTTTTGCAGAAAACTGCATCCGCGTCTACCAAAAAGTGCATGTGCTTGCTTAAAACGCGTTTTGGCACAAATCCATGAGCGGGTTCTAAAAAGAGCAGCATTGGCATGCTTTTCACGTCGTGTGGTAGAAATCCACGCGCGCGTTCTGCCAAAAGTACCCTTTGAATGCATATCGTGTAATTTGCATGCATATCGTGTGGTTTTGCAGAAAACTGCATCCGCGTCTACCAAAAGATGCATGAGCGTGGTTAAAACGCGTTTTGGCACAAATCCATGTGCGGGTTCTAAAAAGAGCAGCATTGGCATGCTTTTCACGTCGTTTGGTAGAAATCCACACGCGCGTTCGGCCAAAAGCACCATTTGCATGCATATCGTGTGGTTTTGCAGAAAACTGCATCCGCGTCTAGCAAAAGATGCATATGCATGCTTAAAACGCGTTTTGGAAAAAATCCATGTGCGGGTGCTAAAAAGAGCAGCATTGGCATGCTTTTCACGTCGTTTGGTAGAAATCCGCACGCGCGTTCTGCCAAAAGCACCATTTGCATGCATATCGTGTGGTTTTGCAGAAAACTGCATCCGCGTCTACCAAAAGTTGCATATGCATGCTTAAAACACGTTTTGGCACAAATCCATGTGCGGGTTCTAAACAGAGCAGCATCGGCATGCTTTTCACGTCGTTTGGTAGAAATCCACACGCGCGTTCTGCCAAAAGCACCATTTGCATGCATATCGTGTGGTTTTGCAGAAAACTGCATCCGCGTCTACCAAAAAGTGCATGTGCTTGCTTAAAACGCGTTTTGGCACAAATCCATGAGCGGGTTCTAAAAAGAGCAGCATTGGCATGCTTTTCACGTCGTGTGGTAGAAATCCACGCGCGCGTTCTGCCAAAAGTACCCTTTGAATGCATATCGTGTAATTTGCATGCATATCGTGTGGTTTTGCAGAAAACTGCATCCGCGTCTACCAAAAGATGCATGAGCGTGGTTAAAACGCGTTTTGGCACAAATCCATGTGCGGGTTCTAAAAAGAGCAGCATTGGCATGCTTTTCACGTCGTTTGGTAGAAATCCACACGCGCGTTCGGCCAAAAGCACCATTTGCATGCATATCGTGTGGTTTTGCAGAAAACTGCATCCGCGTCTACCAAAAGATGCATATGCATGCTTAAAACGCGTTTCGGCACAAATCCATGTGCGGGTGCTAAAATGAACAGCATTGGCATGCTTTTCAGGTCGTTTGGTAGAAATCCACACCCGCGTTCTGCGAAAAGCACCATTTGCATGCATATCGTGTGGTTTTGCAGAAAACTGCATCCGCCTCTGCCAAAAGATGCATATGCGTGGTTAAAACGCGTTTTGGTACAAATCCATGTGCGGGTGCTAAAAAGAGCAGTATTGGCATGCTTTTCACGTCGTTTGGTAGAAATCCACACGCGCGTTCTGCCAAAAGCACCATTTGCATGCATATCGTGTGGTTTTGCAGAAAACTGCATCCGCGTCTACCAAAAGGTGCAGGTGCATGCTTAAAACGCGTTTTGGCACAAATCCATGTGCGGGTGCTAAAAAGAGCAGCATTGGCATGCTTTTCACGACGTTTTGTAGAAATCCACACGCTTGTTCTGCCAAAAGCACCATTTGCATGCATATCGTGTGGTTTTGCAGAAAACTGCATCCGCGTCTACCAAAAAGTGCATGTGCTTGCTTAAAACGCGTTTTGGCACAAATCCATGTGCAGGTGCAAAAAGAGCAGCATCGGCATGCTTTTCACGTCGTTTGGTAGAAATCCACACGCGCGTTCTGCCAAAAGCACCATTTGCATGCATATCGTGTGGTTTTGCAGAAAACTGCATCCGCGTCTACCAAAAGTTGCATATGCATGCTTCAAACGCGTTTTGGCACAAATCCATGTGCGGGTTCTAAAAAGAGCAGCATTGGCATGCTTTTCACGTCGTTTGGTAGAAATCAACACGCGCGTTCTGCAAAAAGCACCATTTGCATGCATATCGTGTGGTTTTGCAGAAAACTGCATCCGCGTCTAGCAAAAGATGCATATGCATGCTTAAAACGCGTTCTGGTACAAATCCATGTGCGGGTTCTAAAAAGAGCAGCATTGGCATGCTTTTCACGTCGTTTGGTAGAAATCCGCACGCGCGTTCTGCCAAAAGCACCATTTGCATGCATATCGTGTGGTTTTGCAGAAAACTGCATCCGCGTCTACCAAAAGTTGCATATGCATGCTTAAAACACGTTTTGGCACAAATCCATGTGCGGGTTCTAAACAGAGCAGCATCGGCATGCTTTTCACGTCGTTTGGTAGAAATCCACACGCGCGTTCTGCCAAAAGCACCATTTGCATGCATATCGTGTGGTTTTGCAGAAAACTGCATCCGCGTCTACCAAAAAGTGCATGTGCTTGCTTAAAACGCGTTTTGGCACAAATCCATGAGCGGGTTCTAAAAAGAGCAGCATTGGCATGCTTTTCACGTCGTGTGGTAGAAATCCACGCGCGCGTTCTGCCAAAAGTACCCTTTGAATGCATATCGTGTAATTTGCATGCATATCGTGTGGTTTTGCAGAAAACTGCATCCGCGTCTACCAAAAGATGCATGAGCGTGGTTAAAACGCGTTTTGGCACAAATCCATGTGCGGGTTCTAAAAAGAGCAGCATTGGCATGCTTTTCACGTCGTTTGGTAGAAATCCACACGCGCGTTCGGCCAAAAGCACCATTTGCATGCATATCGTGTGGTTTTGCAGAAAACTGCATCCGCGTCTACCAAAAGATGCATATGCATGCTTAAAACGCGTTTCGGCACAAATCCATGTGCGGGTGCTAAAATGAACAGCATTGGCATGCTTTTCAGGTCGTTTGGTAGAAATCCACACCCGCGTTCTGCGAAAAGCACCATTTGCATGCATATCGTGTGGTTTTGCAGAAAACTGCATCCGCCTCTGCCAAAAGATGCATATGCGTGGTTAAAACGCGTTTTGGTACAAATCCATGTGCGGGTGCTAAAAAGAGCAGTATTGGCATGCTTTTCACGTCGTTTGGTAGAAATCCACACGCGCGTTCTGCCAAAAGCACCATTTGCATGCATATCGTGTGGTTTTGCAGAAAACTGCATCCGCGTCTACCAAAAGGTGCAGGTGCATGCTTAAAACGCGTTTTGGCACAAATCCATGTGCGGGTGCTAAAAAGAGCAGCATTGGCATGCTTTTCACGACGTTTTGTAGAAATCCACACGCTTGTTCTGCCAAAAGCACCATTTGCATGCATATCGTGTGGTTTTGCAGAAAACTGCATCCGCGTCTACCAAAAAAGTGCATGTGCTTGCTTAAAACGCGTTTTGGCACAAATCCATGTGCAGGTGCAAAAAGAGCAGCATCGGCATGCTTTTCACGTCGTTTGGTAGAAATCCACACGCGCGTTCTGCCAAAAGCACCATTTGCATGCATATCGTGTGGTTTTGCAGAAAACTGCATCCGCGTCTACCAAAAGTTGCATATGCATGCTTCAAACGCGTTTTGGCACAAATCCATGTGCGGGTTCTAAAAGAGCAGCATTGGCATGCTTTTCACGTCGTTTGGTAGAAATCAACACGCGCGTTCTGCAAAAAGCACCATTTGCATGCATATCGTGTGGTTTTGCAGAAAACTGCATCCGCGTCTAGCAAAAGATGCATATGCATGCTTAAAACGCGTTCTGGTACAAATCCATGTGCGGGTTCTAAAAAGAGCAGCATTGGCATGCTTTTCACGTCGTTTGGTAGAAATCCACACGCGCGTTCGGCCAAAAGCACCATTTCCATGCATATCGTGTGGTTTTGCAGAAAACTGCATCCGCGTCTACCAAACGATGCATATGCATGCTTAAAACGCGTTTCGGCACAAATCCATGTGCGGGTGCTAAAATGAGCAGCATTGGCATGCTTTTCACGTCCTTTGGTAGAAATCCACACGCGCGTTCTGCCAAATCCACCATTTGCATGCATATCGTGTGGTTTTGCAGAAAACTGCATCCGCGTCTACCAAAAGTTGCATATGCATTCTTAAAACGCGTTTTGGCACAAATCCATGTGCGGGTTCTAAAAAGAGCAGCATTGGCATGCTTTTCACGTCGTTTGGTAGAAATTCACACGCGCGTTCTGCCAAAAGCACCATTTGCATGCATATCGTGTGGTTTTGCAGAAAACTGCATCCGCGTCTAACAAAAGATGCATATGCGTGGTTAAAACGCGTTTTGGCACAAATCCATGTGCGGGTTCTAAAAAGAGCAGCGTTGGCATGCTTTTCACGTGGTTTGGTAGAAATCCACAGGCGCGTTCTGCCAAAAGCACCATTTGCATGCATATCGTGTGGTTTTGCAGAAAACTGCATCCGCGTCTACCAAAAGATGCATATGCGTGGTTAAAACGCGTTTTGGCACAAATCCATGTGCGGGTTCTAAAACGAGCAGCGTTGGCATGCTTTTCACGTCGTTTGGAAGAAATCCACACGCGCGTTCTGCCAAAAGCACCATTTGCATGCATATCGTGTGGTTTTGCAGAAAACTGCATCCGCGTCTACCAAAAGATGCATATGCATGCTTAAAACGCGTTTTGGCACAAATCCATGTGCGGGTGCTAAAAAGAGCAGCATTGGCATGCTTTTCACGTCGTTTGGTAGAAATCCACACGCGCGTTCCGCCAAACGCACCATTTGCATGCATATCGTGTGGTTTTGCAGAAAACTGCATCCGCGTCTACCAAAAGGTGCAGGTGCATGCTTAAAACGCGTTTTGGCACAAATCCATGTGCGGGTGCTAAAAAGAGCAGCATTGGCATGCTTTTCACGACGTTTGGTAGAAATCCACACGCGCGTTCTGCCAAAAGCACCATTTGCATGCATATCGTGTGGTTTTGCAGAAAACTGCATCCGCGTCTACCAAAAAAGTGCATGTGCTTGCTCAAAACGCGTTTGGTACAAATCCATGTGCGGGTTCTAAAAAGAGCAGCATTGGCATGCTTTTCACGTCGTTTGGTAGAAATCCACACGCGCGTTCGGCCAAAAGCACCATTTGCATGCATATCGTGTGGTTTTGCAGAAAACTGCATCCGCGTCTACCAAAAGTTGCATATGCATGCTTAAAACGCGTTTTGGCACAAATCCATGTGCGGGTTCTAAAAAGAGCAGCATTGGCATGCTTTTCACGTCGTTTGGTAGAAATTCACACGCGCGTTCTGCCAAAAGCACCATTTGCATGCATATCGTGTGGTTTTGCAGAAAACTGCATCCGCGTCTAACAAAAGATGCATATGCGTGGTTAAAACGCGTTTTGGCACAAATCCATGTGCGGGTTCTAAAAAGAGCAGCGTTGGCATGCTTTTCACGTGGTTTGGTAGAAATCCACAGGCGCGTTCTGCCAAAAGCACCATTTGCATGCATATCGTGTGGTTTTGCAGAAAACTGCATCCGCGTCTACCAAAAGATGCATATGCGTGGTTAAAACGCGTTTTGGCACAAATCCATGTGCGGGTTCTAAAACGAGCAGCGTTGGCATGCTTTTCACGTCGTTTGGAAGAAATCCACACGCGCGTTCTGCCAAAAGCACCATTTGCATGCATATCGTGTGGTTTTGCAGAAAACTGCATCCGCGTCTACCAAAAGATGCATATGCATGCTTAAAACGCGTTTTGGCACAAATCCATGTGCGGGTGCTAAAAAGAGCAGCATTGGCATGCTTTTCACGTCGTTTGGTAGAAATCCACACGCGCGTTCCGCCAAACGCACCATTTGCATGCATATCGTGTGGTTTTGCAGAAAACTGCATCCGCGTCTACCAAAAGGTGCAGGTGCATGCTTAAAACGCGTTTTGGCACAAATCCATGTGCGGGTGCTAAAAAGAGCAGCATTGGCATGCTTTTCACGACGTTTGGTAGAAATCCACACGCGCGTTCTGCCAAAAGCACCATTTGCATGCATATCGTGTGGTTTTGCAGAAAACTGCATCCGCGTCTACCAAAAAAGTGCATGTGCTTGCTCAAAACGCGTTCTGGTACAAATCCATGTGCGGGTTCTAAAAAGAGCAGCATTGGCATGCTTTTCACGTCGTTTGGTAGAAATCCACACGCGCGTTCGGCCAAAAGCACCATTTGCATGCATATCGTGTGGTTTTGCAGAAAACTGCATCCGCGTCTACCAAAAGATGCATATGCATGTTTAAAACGCGTTCTGGCACAAATCCATGTGCGGGTTCTAAAAAGAGCAGCATTGGCATGCTTTTCACGTCGTTTGGTAGAAATCCACACGCGCGTTCTGCCAAAAGCACCATTTGCATGCATATCGTGTGGTTTTGCAGAAAACTGCAGCCGCGTCTACCAAAAGATGCATATGCATGCTTAAAACGCGTTTTGGAAAAAATCCATGTGCGGGTGCTAAAAAGAGCAGCATTGGCATGCTTTTCACGTCGTTTGGTAGAAATCCGCACGCGCGTTCTGCCAAAAGCACCATTTGCATGCATATCGTGTGGTTTTGCAGAAAACTGCATCCGCGTCTACCAAAAAGTGCATGTGCTTGCTTAAAACGCGTTTTGGCACAAATCCATGAGCGGGTTCTAAAAAGAGCAGCATTGGCATGCTTTTCACGTCGTGTGGTAGAAATCCACGCGCGCGTTCTGCCAAAAGCACCCTTTGAATGCATATCGTGTAATTTGCATGCATATCGTGTGGTTTTGCAGAAAACTGCATCCGCGTCTACCAAAAGATGCATGAGCGTGGTTAAAACGCGTTTTGGCACAAATCCATGTGTGGGTTCTAAAAAGAGCAGCATTGGCATGCTTTTCACGTCGTTTGGTAGAAATCCACACGCGCGTTCGGCCAAAAGCACCATTTCCATGCATATCGTGTGGTTTTGCAGAAAACTGCATCCGCGTCTACCAAACGATGCATATGCATGCTTAAAACGCGTTTCGGCACAAATCCATGTGCGGGTGCTAAAATGAGCAGCATTGGCATGCTTTTCACGTCCTTTGGTAGAAATCCACACGCGCGTTCTGCCAAAAGCACCATTTGCATGCATATCGTGTGGTTTTGCAGAAAACTGCATCCGCGTCTACCAAAAGTTGCATATGCATGCTTAAAACGCGTTTTGGCACAAATCCATGTGCGGGTTCTAAAAAGAGCAGCATTGGCATGCTTTTCACGTCGTTTGGTAGAAATTCACACGCGCGTTCTGCCAAAAGCACCATTTGCATGCATATCGTGTGGTTTTGCAGAAAACTGCATCCGCGTCTAACAAAAGATGCATATGCGTGGTTAAAACGCGTTTTGGCACAAACCTATGTGCGGGTTCTAAAAAGAGCAGCGTTGGCATGCTTTTCACGTGGTTTGGTAGAAATCCACAGGCGCGTTCTGCCAAAAGCACCATTTGCATGCATATCGTGTGGTTTTGCAGAAAACTGCATCCGCGTCTACCAAAAGATGCATATGCGTGGTTAAAACGCGTTTTGGCACAAATCCATGTGCGGGTTCTAAAACGAGCAGCGTTGGCATGCTTTTCACGTCGTTTGGAAGAAATCCACACGCGCGTTCTGCCAAAAGCACCATTTGCATGCATATCGTGTGGTTTTGCAGAAAACTGCATCCGCGTCTACCAAAAGATGCATATGCATGCTTAAAACGCGTTTTGGCACAAATCCATGTGCGGGTGCTAAAAAGAGCAGCATTGGCATGCTTTTCACGTCGTTTGGTAGAAATCCACACGCGCGTTCCGCCAAAAGCACCATTTGCATGCATATCGTGTGGTTTTGCAGAAAACTGCATCCGCGTCTACCAAAAGGTGCAGGTGCATGCTTAAAACGCGTTTTGGCACAAATCCATGTGCGGGTGCTAAAAAGAGCAGCATTGGCATGCTTTTCACGACGTTTGGTAGAAATCCACACGCGCGTTCTGCCAAAAGCACCATTTGCATGCATATCGTGTGGTTTTGCAGAAAACTGCATCCGCGTCTACCAAAAAAGTGCATGTGCTTGCTCAAAACGCGTTCTGGTACAAATCCATGTGCGGGTTCTAAAAAGAGCAGCATTGGCATGCTTTTCACGTCGTTTGGTAGAAATCCACACGCGCGTTCGGCCAAAAGCACCATTTGCATGCATATCGTGTGGTTTTGCAGAAAACTGCATCCGCGTCTACCAAAAGATGCATATGCATGCTTAAAACGCGTTCTGGCACAAATCCATGTGCGGGTTCTAAAAAGAGCAGCATTGGCATGCTTTTCACGTCGTTTGGTAGAAATCCACACGCGCGTTCTGCCAAAAGCACCATTTGCATGCATATCGTGTGGTTTTGCAGAAAACTGCAGCCCCGTCTACCAAAAGATGCATATGCATGCTTAAAACGCGTTTTGGAAAAAATCCATGTGCGGGTGCTAAAAAGAGCAGCATTGGCATGCTTTTCACGTCGTTTGGTAGAAATCCGCACGCGCGTTCTGCCAAAAGCACCATTTGCATGCATATCGTGTGGTTTTGCAGAAAGCTGCATCCGCGTCTACCAAAAGTTGCATATGCATGCTTAAAACACGTTTTGGCACAAATCCATGTGCGGGTTCTAAACAGAGCAGCATCGGCATGCTTTTCACGTCGTTTGGTAGAAATCCACACGCGCGTTCTGCCAAAAGCACCATTTGCATGCATATCGTGTGGTTTTGCAGAAAACTGCATCCGCGTCTACCAAAAAGTGCATGTGCTTGCTTAAAACACGTTTTGGCACAAATCCATGAGCGGGTTCTAAAAAGAGCAGCATTGGCATGCTTTTCACGTCGTGTGGTAGAAATCCACGCGCGCGTTCTGCCAAAAGCACCCTTTGAATGCATATCGTGTAATTTGCATGCATATCGTGTGGTTTTGCAGAAAACTGCATCCGCGTCTACCAAAAGATGCACGAGCGTGGTTAAAACGCGTTTTGGCACAAATCCATGTGCGGGTTCTAAAAAGAGCAGCATTGGCATGCTTTTCACGTCGTTTGGTAGAAATCCACACGCGCGTTCTGCCAAAAGCACCATTTGCATGCATATCTTGTGGTTTTGCAGAAAACTGCGTCCGCGTCTACCAAAAAGTGCATGTGCTTGCTTAAAACGCGTTTTGGCACAAATCCATGTGCAGGTGCTAAAAAGAGCAGCATCGGCGTACTTTTCACGTCGTTTGGTAGAAATCCACACGCGCGTTCTGCCAAAAGCACCATTTGCATGCATATCGTGTGGTTTTGCAGAAAACTGCATCCGCGTCTACCAAACGTTGCATATGCATGCTTAAAACGCGTTTTGGCACAAATCCATGTGCGGGTGCTAAAAAGAGCAGCATTGGTATGCTTCTCACGTCGTTTGGTAGAAATCCACACGCGCGTTCTGCCAAAAGCACCATTTGCATGCATATCGTGGGGTTTTGCAGAAAACTGCATCCGCGTCTACCAAAAGATGCATATGCATGCTTAAAACGCCTTTTGGCACAAATCCATGTGCGGGTTCTAAAAAGAGCAGCATTGGCATGCTTTTCACGTCGTTTGGTAGAAATCCACACGCGCGTTCTGCCAAAAGCACCATTTGCATGCATATCGTGTGGTTTTGCAGAAAACTGCATCCGTGTCTACCAAAAGTTGCATATGCATGCTTAAAACGCGTTTTGGCACAAATCCATGTGTGGGTGCTAAAAAGAGCAGTATTGGCATGCTTTTCACGTCGTTTGGTAGAACTCCACACGCGCGTTCTGCCAAAAGCACCATTTGCATGCATATCTTGTGGTTTTGTAGAAAACTGCGTCCGCGTCTACCAAAAACTGCATGTGCTTGCTTAAAACGCGTTTTGGCACAAATCCATGTGCAGGTGCTAAAAAGAGCAGCATCGGCATACTTTTCACGTCGTTTGGTAGAAACCCACACGCGCGTTCTGCCAAAAGCACCATTTGCATGCATATCGTGTGGTTTTGCAGAAAACTGCATCCGCGTCTACCAAAACTTGCATATGCATGCTTAAAACGCGTTTTGGCACAAATCCATGTGCGGGTTCTAAAAAGAGCAGATTGGCCTGCTTTTCACGTCGTTTGGTAGAAATCCACACGCGCGTTCTGCCATAAGCACCATTTGCAAGCATATCGTCTGCTTTTGCAGAAAACTGCGTCCGCGTCTACCAAAAAGTGCATGTGCAAGCTTAAAACGCGTTTTGGCACAAATCCATGTGCGGGTTCTAAAAAGAGCAGCATTGGCATGCTTTTCACGTCGTTTGGTAGAAATCCACACGCGCGTTCTGCCAAAAGCACCATTTGCATGCATATCGTGTGGTTTTGCAGAAAACTGCATCCGTGTCTACCAAAAGTTGCATATGCATGCTTAAAACGCGTTTTGGCACAAATCCATGTGTGGGTGCTAAAAAGAGCAGTATTGGCATGCTTTTCACGTCGTTTGGTAGAACTCCACACGCGCGTTCTGCCAAAAGCACCATTTGCATGCATATCTTGTGGTTTTGTAGAAAACTGCGTCCGCGTCTACCAAAAACTGCATATGCATGCTTAAAACGCGTTTTGGCACAAATCCATGTGCGGGTGCTAAAAAGAGCAGCATTGGTATGCTTCTCACGTCGTTTGGTAGAAATCCACACGCGCGTTCTGCCAAAAGCACCATTTGCATGCATATCGTGGGGTTTTGCAGAAAACTGCATCCGCGTCTACCAAAAGATGCATATGCATGCTTAAAACGCGTTTTGGCACAAATCCATGTGCGGGTTCTAAAAAGAGCAGATTGGCCTGCTTTTCACGTCGTTTGGTAGAAATCCACACGCGCGTTCTGCCATAAGCACCATTTGCAAGCATATCGTCTGCTTTTGCAGAAAACTGCGTCCGCGTCTACCAAAAAGTGCATGTGCAAGCTTAAAACGCGTTTTGGCACAAATCCATGTGCGGGTTCTAAAAAGAGCAGCATTGGCATGCTTTTCACGTCATTTGGTAGAAATCCACACGCGCGTTCTGCCACAAGCACCATTTGCAAGCACATCATGTAGTTTTGCAGAAAACTGCAGCCGCGTCTACCAAAAGATGCATATGCATGCTTGAAACGCGTTTTGGCAAAAGTCCTTGTGCGGGTGCTAAAAAGAGCAGCACTGGCATGCTTTTCACGTCCTTTGGTAGAAATCCACACGCGCGTTCTGCCAAAAGCACCATTTGCATGCATATCGTGTGGTTTTGCAGAAAACTGCATCCGCGTCTACCAAAAGTTGCATATGCATGCTTCAAACGCGTTTTGGCACAAATCCATGTGCGGATTCTAAAAAGAGCAGCATTGGCATGCTTTTCACGTCGTTTGGTAGAAATCAACACGCGCGTTCTGCAAAAAGCACCATTTGCATGCATATCGTGTGGTTTTGCAGAAAACTGCATCCGCGTCAACCAAAAGATGCATATGCATGCTTAAAACGCGTTTCGGCACAAATCCATGTGCGGGTGCTAAAATGAGCAGCATTGGCATGCTTTTCACGTCGTTTGGTAGAAATCCACATGCGCGTTCTGCCAAAAGCACCATTTGCATGCATATCGTGTGGTTTTGCAGAAAACTGCATCCGCGTCTACCAAAAGTTGCATATGCATGCTTCAAACGCGTTTTGGCACAAATCCATGTGCGGGTTCTAAAAAGAGCAGCATTGGCATGCTTTTCACGTCGTTTGGTAGAAATCAACACGCGCGTTCTGCAAAAAGCACCATTTGCATGCATATCGTGTGGTTTTGCAGAAAACTGCATCCACGTCTAGCAAAAGATGCATATGCACGCCTAAAACGCGTTTTGGCACAAATCCATGTGCGGGTGCTAAAAAGAGCAGCATTGGCATGCTTTTCACGTCGTTTGGTAGAAATCCACACGCGCGTTCTGCCAAAAGCACCATTTGCATGCATATCGTGTGGTTTTGCAGAAAACTGCATCCGCGTCTACCAAAAGATGCATATGCATGCTTAAAACGCGTTCTGGTACAAATCCATGTGCGGGTTCTAAAAAGAGCAGCATTGGCATGCTTTTCACGTCGTTTGGTAGAAATCCACACGCGCGTTCGGCCAAAAGCACCATTTCCATGCATATCGTGTGGTTTTGCAGAAAACTGCATCCGCGTCAACCAAAAGATGCATATGCATGCCTAAAACGCGTTTCGGCACAAATCCATGTGCGGGTGCTAAAATGAGCAGCATTGGCATGCTTTTCACGTCGTTTGGTAGAAATCCACACGCGCGTTCTGCCAAAAGCACCATTTGCATGCATATCGTGTGGTTTTGCAGAAAACTGCATCCGCGTCTACCAAAAGATGCATATGCGTGGTTAAAACGCGTTTTGGCACAAACCCATGTGCGGGTTCTAAAAAGAGCAGCGTTGGCATGCTTTTCACGTGGTTTGGTAGAAATCCACACGCGCGTTCTGCCAAAAGCACCATTTACATGCATATCGTGTGGTTTTGCAGAAAACTGCATCCGCGTCTAACAAAAGATGCATTTGCGTGGTTAAAACGCGTTTTGGCACAAATCCATGTGCGGGTTCTAAAAAGAGCAGCGTTGGCATGCTTTTCACGTGGTTTGGTAGAAATCCACACGCGCGTTCTGCCAAAAGCACCATTTGCATGCATATCGTATGGTTTTGCAGAAAACTGCATCCGCGTCTACCAAAAGATGCATATGCGTGGTTAAAACGCATTTTGGCACAAATCCATGTGCGGGTTCTAAAACGAGCAGCGTTGGCATGCTTTTCACGTCGTTTGGAAGAAATCCACACGCGCGTTCTGCCAAAAGCACCATTTGCATGCATATCGTGTGGTTTTGCAGAAAACTGCATCCGCGTCTACCAAAAGATGCATATGCATGCTTAAAACGCGTTTTGGCACAAATCCATGTGCGGGTGCTAAAAAGAGCAGCATTGGCATGCTTTTCACGTCGTTTGGTAGAAATCCACACGCGCGTTCCGCCAAAAGCACCATTTGCATGCATATCGTGTGGTTTTGCAGAAAACTGCATCCGCGTCTACCAAAAGGTGCAGGTGCATGCTTAAAACGCGTTTTGGCACAAATCCATGTGCGGGTGCTAAAAAGAGCAGCATTGGCATGCTTTTCACGACGTTTGGTAGAAATCCACACGCGCGTTCTGCCAAAAGCACCATTTGCAAGCATATCGTGTGGTTTTGCACAAAACTGCATCCGCGTCTACCAAAAAAGTGCATGTGCTTGCTTAAAACGCGTTCTGGTACAAATCCATGTGCGGGTTCTAAAAAGAGCAGCATTGGCATGCTTTTCACGTCGTTTGGTAGAAATCCACACGCGCGTTCGGCCAAAAGCACCATTTGCATGCATATCGTGTGGTTTTGCAGAAAACTGCATCCGCGTCTACCAAAAGATGCATATGCATGCTTAAAACGCGTTCTGGCACAAATCCATGTGCGGGTTCTAAAAAGAGCAGCATTGGCATGCTTTTCACGTCGTTTGGTAGAAATTCACACGCGCGTTCTGCCAAAAGCACCATTTGCATGCATATCGTGTGGTTTTGCAGAAAACTGCATCCGCGTCTAACAAAAGATGCATATGCGTGGTTAAAACGCGTTTTGGCACAAATCCATGTGCGGGTTCTAAAACGAGCAGCGTTGGCATGCTTTTCACGTCGTTTGGAAGAAATCCACACGCGCGTTCTGCCAAAAGGACCATTTGCATGCATATCGTGTGGTTTTGCAGAAAACTGCATCCGCGTCTACCAAAAGATGCATATGCATGCTTAAAACGCGTTTTGGCACAAATCCATGTGCGGGTGCTAAAAAGAGCAGCATTGGCATGCTTTTCGCGTCGTTTGGTAGAAATCAACACGCGCGTTCTGCAAAAAGCACCATTTGCATGCATATCGTGTGGTTTTGCAGAAAACTGCATCCGCGTCAACCAAAAGATGCATATGCATGCTTAAAACGCGTTTCGGGACAAATCCATGTGCGGGTGCTAAAATGAGCAGCATTGGCATGCTTTTCACGTCGTTTGGTAGAAATCCACACGCGCGTTCTGCCAAAAGCACCATTTGCATGCATATCGTGTGGTTTTGCAGAAAACTGCATCCGCGTCTACCAAAAGATGCATATGCGTGGTTAAAACGCGTTTTGGCACAAACCCATGTGCGGGTTCTAAAAAGAGCAGCGTTGGCATGCTTTTCACGTGGTTTGGTAGAAATCCACACGCGCGTTCTGCCAAAAGCACCATTTGCATGCATATCGTGTGGTTTTGCAGAAAACTGCATCCGCGTCTAACAAAAGATGCATATGCACGCCTAAAACGCGTTTTGGCACAAATCCATGTGCGGGTGCTAAAAAGAGCAGCATTGGCATGCTTTTCACGTCGTTTGGTAGAAATCCACACGCGCGTTCTGCCAAAAGCACCATTTGCATGCATATCGTGTGGTTTTGCAGAAAACTGCATCCGCGTCTACCAAAAGATGCATATGCATGCTTAAAACGCGTTCTGGTACAAATCCATGTGCGGGTTCTAAAAAGAGCAGCATTGGCATGCTTTTCACGTCGTTTGGTAGAAATCCACACGCGCGTTCGGCCAAAAGCACCATTTCCATGCATATCGTGTGGTTTTGCAGAAAACTGCATCCGCGTCAACCAAAAGATGCATATGCATGCTTAAAACGCGTTTCGGCACAAATCCATGTGCGGGTGCTAAAATGAGCAGCATTGGCATGCTTTTCACGTCGTTTGGTAGAAATCCACACGCGCGTTCTGCCAAAAGCACCATTTGCATGCATATCGTGTGGTTTTGCAGAAAACTGCATCCGCGTCTACCAAAAGATGCATATGCGTGGTTAAAACGCGTTTTGGCACAAACCCATGTGCGGGTTCTAAAAAGAGCAGCGTTGGCATGCTTTTCACGTGGTTTGGTAGAAATCCACACGCGCGTTCTGCCAAAAGCACCATTTACATGCATATCGTGTGGTTTTGCAGAAAACTGCATCCGCGTCTAACAAAAGATGCATTTGCGTGGTTAAAACGCGTTTTGGCACAAATCCATGTGCGGGTTCTAAAAAGAGCAGCGTTGGCATGCTTTTCACGTGGTTTGGTAGAAATCCACACGCGCGTTCTGCCAAAAGCACCATTTGCATGCATATCGTATGGTTTTGCAGAAAACTGCATCCGCGTCTACCAAAAGATGCATATGCGTGGTTAAAACGCATTTTGGCACAAATCCATGTGCGGGTTCTAAAACGAGCAGCGTTGGCATGCTTTTCACGTCGTTTGGAAGAAATCCACACGCGCGTTCTGCCAAAAGCACCATTTGCATGCATATCGTGTGGTTTTGCAGAAAACTGCATCCGCGTCTACCAAAAGATGCATATGCATGCTTAAAACGCGTTTTGGCACAAATCCATGTGCGGGTGCTAAAAAGAGCAGCATTGGCATGCTTTTCACGTCGTTTGGTAGAAATCCACACGCGCGTTCCGCCAAAAGCACCATTTGCATGCATATCGTGTGGTTTTGCAGAAAACTGCATCCGCGTCTACCAAAAGGTGCAGGTGCATGCTTAAAACGCGTTTTGGCACAAATCCATGTGCGGGTGCTAAAAAGAGCAGCATTGGCATGCTTTTCACGACGTTTGGTAGAAATCCACACGCGCGTTCTGCCAAAAGCACCATTTGCAAGCATATCGTGTGGTTTTGCACAAAACTGCATCCGCGTCTACCAAAAAAGTGCATGTGCTTGCTTAAAACGCGTTCTGGTACAAATCCATGTGCGGGTTCTAAAAAGAGCAGCATTGGCATGCTTTTCACGTCGTTTGGTAGAAATCCACACGCGCGTTCGGCCAAAAGCACCATTTGCATGCATATCGTGTGGTTTTGCAGAAAACTGCATCCGCGTCTACCAAAAGATGCATATGCATGCTTAAAACGCGTTCTGGCACAAATCCATGTGCGGGTTCTAAAAAGAGCAGCATTGGCATGCTTTTCACGTCGTTTGGTAGAAATTCACACGCGCGTTCTGCCAAAAGCACCATTTGCATGCATATCGTGTGGTTTTGCAGAAAACTGCATCCGCGTCTAACAAAAGATGCATATGCGTGGTTAAAACGCGTTTTGGCACAAATCCATGTGCGGGTTCTAAAACGAGCAGCGTTGGCATGCTTTTCACGTCGTTTGGAAGAAATCCACACGCGCGTTCTGCCAAAAGGACCATTTGCATGCATATCGTGTGGTTTTGCAGAAAACTGCATCCGCGTCTACCAAAAGATGCATATGCATGCTTAAAACGCGTTTTGGCACAAATCCATGTGCGGGTGCTAAAAAGAGCAGCATTGGCATGCTTTTCGCGTCGTTTGGTAGAAATCAACACGCGCGTTCTGCAAAAAGCACCATTTGCATGCATATCGTGTGGTTTTGCAGAAAACTGCATCCGCGTCAACCAAAAGATGCATATGCATGCTTAAAACGCGTTTCGGGACAAATCCATGTGCGGGTGCTAAAATGAGCAGCATTGGCATGCTTTTCACGTCGTTTGGTAGAAATCCACACGCGCGTTCTGCCAAAAGCACCATTTGCATGCATATCGTGTGGTTTTGCAGAAAACTGCATCCGCGTCTACCAAAAGATGCATATGCGTGGTTAAAACGCGTTTTGGCACAAACCCATGTGCGGGTTCTAAAAAGAGCAGCGTTGGCATGCTTTTCACGTGGTTTGGTAGAAATCCACACGCGCGTTCTGCCAAAAGCACCATTTGCATGCATATCGTGTGGTTTTGCAGAAAACTGCATCCGCGTCTAACAAAAGATGCATATGCGTGGTTAAAACGCGTTTTGGCACAAATCCATGTGTGGGTTCTAAAAAGAGCAGCGTTGGCATGCTTTTCACGTGGTTTGGTAGAAATCCACACGCGCGTTCTGCCAAAAGCACCATTTGCATGCATATCGTGTGGTTTTGCAGAAAACTGCATCCGCGTCTACCAAAAGATGCATATGCGTGGTTAAAACGCGTTTTGGCACAAATCCATGTGCGGGTTCTAAAACGAGCAGCGTTGGCATGCTTTTCACGTCGTTTGGAAGAAATCCACACGCGCGTTCTGCCAAAAGCACCATTTGCATGCATATCGTGTGGTTTTGCAGAAAACTGCATCCGCGTCTACCAAAAGATGCATATGCATGCTTAAAACGCGTTTTGGCACAAATCCATGTGCGGGTGCTAAAAAGAGCAGCATTGGCATGCTTTTCACGTCGTTTGGTAGAAATCCACACGCGCGTTCCGCCAAAAGCACCATTTGCATGCATATCGTGTGGTTTTGCAGAAAACTGCATCCGCGTCTACCAAAAGGTGCAGGTGCATGCTTAAAACGCGTTTTGGCACAAATCCATGTGCGGGTGCTAAAAAGAGCAGCATTGGCATGCTTTTCACGACGTTTGGTAGAAATCCACACGCGCGTTCTGCCAAAAGCACCATTTGCAAGCATATCGTGTGGTTTTGCACAAAACTGCATCCGCGTCTACCAAAAAAGTGCATGTGCTTGCTTAAAACGCGTTCTGGTACAAATCTATGTGCGGGTTCTAAAAAGAGCAGCATTGGCATGCTTTTCACGTCGTTTGGTAGAAATCCACACGCGCGTTCGGCCAAAAGCACCATTTGCATGCATATCGTGTGGTTTTGCAGAAAACTGCATCCGCCTCTGCCAAAAGATGCATATGCGTGGTTAAAACGCGTTTTGGCACAAATCCATGTGCGAGTTCTAAAAAGAGCAGCATTGGCATGCTTTTCACGTCGTTTGGTAGAAATCCACACGCGCGTTCTGCCAAAAGCACCATTTGCATGCATATCGTGTGGTTTTGCAGAAAACTGCATCCGCGTCTACCAAAAGTTGCATATGCATGCTTCAAACGCGTTTTGGCACAAATCCATGTGCGGGTTCTAAAAAGAGCAGCATTGGCATGCTTTTCACGTCGTTTGGTAGAAATCAACACGCGCGTTCTGCAAAAAGCACCATTTGCATGCATATCGTGTGGTTTTGCAGAAAACTGCATCCGCGTCAACCAAAAGATGCATATGCATGCTTAAAACGCGTTTCGGCACAAATCCATGTGCGGGTGCTAAAATGAGCAGCATTGGCATGCTTTTCACGTCGTTTGGTAGAAATCCACACGCGCGTTTTGCCAAAAGCACCATTTGCATGCATATCGTGTGGTTTTGCAGAAAACTGCATCCGCGTCTACCAAAAGATGCATATGCGTGGTTAAAACGCGTTTTGGCACAAACCCATGTGCGGGTTCTAAAAAGAGCAGCGTTGGCATGCTTTTCACGTGGTTTGGTAGAAATCCACACGCGCGTTCTGCCAAAAGCACCATTTGCATGCATATCGTGTGGTTTTGCAGAAAACTGCATCCGCGTCTAACAAAAGATGCATATGCGTGGTTAAAACGCGTTTTGGCACAAATCCATGTGCGGGTTCTAAAAAGAGCAGCGTTGGCATGCTTTTCACGTGGTTTGGTAGAAATCCACACGCGCGTTCTGCCAAAAGCACCATTTGCATGCATATCGTGTGGTTTTGCAGAAAACTGCATCCGCGTCTAACAAAAGATGCATATGCGTGGTTAAAACGCGTTTTGGCACAAATCCCTGTGCGGGTTCTAAAAAGAGCAGCGTTGGAATGCTTTTCACGTCGTTTGGTAGAAATCCACACGCGCGTTCTGCCAAAAGCACCATTTGCATGCATATCGTGTGGTTTTGTAGAAAACTGCATCCGCGTCTACCAAAAGATGCATATGCGTGGTTAAAACGCGTTTCGGCAAAAATCCATGTGCGGGTGCTAAAAAGAGCAGCATTGGCATGCTTTTCGCGTCGTTTGGTAGAAATCCACACGCGCGTTCTGCCAAAAGCACCATTTGCATGCATACCGTGGTTTTGCAGAAAACTGCATCCGCGTCTACCAAAAGTTGCATATGCATGCTTAAAACGCGTTTTGGCACAAATCCATGTGCGTGTTCTAAAAAGAGCTGCATTGGCATGCTTTTCACGTCGTTTGGTAGAAATCCACACGTGCGTTCTGCCAAAAGCACCATTTGCATGCATATCGTGTGGTTTTGCAGAAAACTGCATCCGCGTCTACCAAATGTTGCATATGCATGCTTCAAACGCGTTTTGGCACAAATCCATGTGCGGATTCTAAAAAGAGCAGCATTGGCATGCTTTTCACGTCGTTTGGTAGAAATCAACACGCGCGTTCTGCAAAAAGCACCATTTGCATGCATATCGTGTGGTTTTGCAGAAAACTGCATCCGCGTCAACCAAAAGATGCATATGCATGCTTAAAACGCGTTTCGGGACAAATCCATGTGCGGGTGCTAAAATGAGCAGCATTGGCATACTTTTCACGTCGTTTGGTAGAAATCCACACGCGCGTTCTGCCAAAAGCACCATTTGCATGCATATCGTGTGGTTTTGCAGAAAACTGCATCCGCGTCTACCAAAAGTTGCATATGCATGCTTCAAACGCGTTCTGGTACAAATCCATGTGCGGGTTCTAAAAAGAGCAGCATTGGCATGCTTTTCACGTCGTTTGGTAGAAATCCACACGCGCGTTCGGCCAAAAGCACCATTTCCATGCATATCGTGTGGTTTTGCAGAATACTGCATCCGCGTCAACCAAAAGATGCATATGCATGCTTAAAACGCGTTTCGGCACAAATCCATGTGCGGGTGCTAAAATGAGCAGCATTGGCATGCTTTTCACGTCATTTGGTAGAAATCCACACGCGCGTTCTGCCAAAAGCACCATTTGCATGCATATCGTGTGGTTTTGCAGAAAACTGCATCCGCGTCTACCAAAAGATGCATATGCGTGGTTAAAACGCGTTTTGGCACAAACCCATGTGCGGGTTCTAAAAAGAGCAGCGTTGGCATGCTTTTCACGTGGTTTGGTAGAAATCCACACGCGCGTTCTGCCAAAAGCACCATTTGCATGCATATCGTGTGGTTTTGCAGAAAACTGCATCCGCGTCTAACAAAAGATGCATATGCGTGGTTAAAACGCGTTTTGGCACAAATCCATGTGCGGGTTCTAAAAAGAGCAGCGTTGGCATGCTTTTCACGTGGTTTGGTAGAAATCCACACGCGCGTTCTGCCAAAAGCACCATTTGCATGCATATCGTGTGGTTTTGCAGAAAACTGCATCCGCGTTTACCAAAAGATGCATATGCGTGGTTAAAACGCGTTTTGGCACAAATCCATGTGCGGGTTCTAAAACGAGCAGCGTTGGCAAGCTTTTCACGTCGTTTGGTAGAAATCCACACGCGCGTGCTGCCAAAAGCCCCATTGGCATGCATATCGTGTGGTTTTGCAGAAAACTGCATCCGCGTCTACCAAAACTTGCATATGCATGCTTAAAACGCGTTTTGGCACAAATCCATGTGCGGCTTCTAAAAAGAGCAGCATTGGCATGCTTTTCATGTCGTTTGGTAGAAATCCACACGCGCGTTCTGCCAAAAGCACCATTTGCATGCATATCGTGTGGTTTTGCAGAAAACTGCATCCGCATCTACCAAAAGATGCATATGCATGCTTAAAACGCGTTTTGGCTCAAATCCATGTGCGGGTTCTACAAAGAGCAGCATTGGCATGCTTTTCACGTCGTTTGGTAGAAATCCACACGCGCGTTCTGCCAAAAGCCCCATTTGCATGCATATCGTGTGGTTTTGCAGAAAACTGCATCCGCATCTACCAAAAGATGCATATGCATGCTTAAAACGCGTTTTGGCTCAAATCCATGTGCGGGTTCTAAAAAGAGCAGATTGGCCTGCTTTTCACGTCGTTTGGTAGAAATCCACACGCGCGTTCTGCCAAGAGCACCATTTGCATGCATATCTTGTGGTTTTGCAGAAAACTGCGTCCGCATCTACCAAAAGATGCATATGCATGCTTAAAACGCGTTTTGGCTCAAATCCATGTGCGGGTTCTAAAAAGAGCAGCATTGGCATGCTTTTCACGTCGTTTGGTAGAAATCCACACGCGCGTTCTGCCAAAAGCACCATTTGCGTGCATATCGTGTGGTTTTGCAGAAAACTGCATCCGTGTCTAACAAAAGATGCATATGCATGCTTAAAACGCGTTTTGGCACAAATCCATGTGCGGGTGCTAAAAAGAGCAGCATTCGCATGCTTTTCACGTCGTTTGGTAGAAATCCACACGTGTGTTCTGCCAAAAGCACCATTTGCATGCATATCGTGTGCTTTTGCAGAAAACTGCATCCGCGTCTACCAAAAGTTGCATATGCCTGCTTAAAACGCGTTTTGGCACATATCCATGTGCTGGTTCTAAAAAGAGCAGCATTGGCATGCTTTTCACGTCGTTTGGTAGAAATCCACACGCGCGTTCTGCCAAAAGCACCATTTGCATGCATATCGTGTGGTTTTGCAGAAAACTGCATCCGCGTCTACCCAAAGCTTAAAACGCGTTTTGGCACAAATCCATGAGCGGGTTCTAAAAAGAGCAGCATTGGCATGCTTTTCACGTCGTTTGGTAGAAATCCACACGCGCGTTCTGCCAAAAGCACCATTTGCATGCATATCGTGTGGTTTTGCAGAAAACTGCATCCGCGTCTACCAAAAGCTTAAAACGCGTTTTGGCACAAATCCATGAGCGGGTTCTAAAAAGAGCAGCATTGGCATGCTTTTCACGTCGTTTGGTAGACATCCACACGCGCGTTCTGCCAAAAGCCCCATTTGCATGCATATCGTGTGGTTTTGCAGAAAACTGCGTCCGCGTCTACGAAAAATTGCGTGTGCTTGCTTAAAACGCGTTTTCGCACAAATCCGTGTGCAGGTGCTAAAAAGAGCAGCATCGGCATACTTTTCACGTCGTTTGGTAGAAATCCACACGCGCGTTCTGCCAAAAGCACCATTTCCATGCATATCGTGTGGTTTTGCAGAAAACTGCATCCGCGTCTACCAAAAGATGCATATGCATGCTTAAAACGCGTTTTGCACAAATCCATGTGCGGGTGCTAAAAAGAGCAGCATTGGTATGCTTCTCACGTCGTTTGGTCGAAATCCACGCGCGCGTTCTGCCAAAAGCACCATTTGCATGCATATCATGTAGTTGTGCAGAAAACTGCATCCGCGTCTACCAAAAAGTGCATGTGCTTGCTTAAAACGCGTTTTGGCACAAATCCATGTGCGGGTGCTAAAAAAAGCAGCAATGCTTTTCACGTCGTTTGGTAGAAATCCACATGCGCGTTCTGCCAAAAGCACCATTTGCATGCATATCGTGTGGTTTTGCAGAAAGCTGCATCCGTGTGTAAATTAAGATACATATGCATGCTTAAAACGCGTTTTGGCACAAATCCATGTGCGGGTGCTAAAAAGAGCAGCATTGGTATGCTTCTCACGTCGTTTGGTAGAAATCCACACGCGCGTTCTGCCAAAAGCACCATTTGCATGCATATCGTGTGGTTTTGCAGAAAACTGCATCCGCATCTACCAAAAAGTGCATGTGCTTGCTTAAAACGCGTTTTGGCACAAATCCATGTGCAGGCGCTAAAAAGAGCAGCATCGGCATGCTTTTCACGTCGTTTGGTAGAACTCCACACGAGCGTTCTGCCAAAAGCACCATTTGCTTGCATATCGTGTGGTTTTGCAGAAAACTGCATCCGCGTCTACCAAAAGTTGCATATGCCTGCTTAAAACGCGTTTTGGCACAAATCCATGAGCGGGTTCTAAAAAGAGCAGCATTGCCATGCTTTTCACGTCGTGTGGTAGAAATCTACGCGCGCGTTCTGCCAAAAGCACCCTTTGAATGCATATCGTGTAGTTGTGCAGAAAACTGCATCCGCGTCTACCAAAAAGTGCATGTGCTTGCTCAAAACGCGTTTTGGCACAAATCCATGTGCGGGTGCTAAAAAAGCACCATTGGCATGCTTTTCACGTCGTTTGGTAGAAATCCACACGCGCGTTCTGCCAAAAGCACCATTTGCATGCATATCGTGTGGTTTTGCAGAAAACTGCATCCGCGTCTACGAAAAAAGTGCATGTGCTTGCTTAAAACGCGTTTTGGCACAAATCCATGTGCAGGTGCAAAAAGAGTAGCATCGGCATGCTTTTCACGTCGTTTGGTAGAAATCCACACGCGCGTTCTGCCAAAAGCACCATTTGCATGCATATCGTGTGGTTTTGCAGAAAACTGCATCCGCGTCTACCAAAAGATGCATATGCATGCTTAAAACGCGTTTCGGCACAAATCCATGTGCGGGTGCTAAAATGAACAGCATTGGCATGCTTTTCACGTCGTTTGGTAGAAATCCACACCCGCGTTCTGCGAAAAGCACCATTTGCATGCATATCGTGTGGTTTTGCAGAAAACTGCATCCGCCTCTGCCAAAAGATGCATATGCGTGGTTAAAACGCGTTTTGGCACAAATCCATGTGCGGGTGCTAAAAAGAGCAGTATTGGCATGCTTTTCACGTCGTTTGGCAGAAATCCACACGCGCGTTCTGCCAAAAGCACCATTTGCATGCATATCGTGTGGTTTTGCAGAAAACTGCATCCGCGTCTACCAAAAGGTGCAGGTGCATGCTTAAAACGCGTTTTGGCACAAATCCATGTGCGGGTGCTAAAAAGAGCAGCATTGGCATGCTTTTCACGACGTTTTGTAGAAATCCACACGCGCGTTCTGCCAAAAGCACCATTTGCATGCATATCGTGTGGTTTTGCAGAAAACTGCATCCGCGTCTACCAAAAAAGTGCATGTGCTTGCTTAAAACGCGTTTTGGCACAAATCCATGTGCAGGTGCAAAAAGAGCAGCATCGGCATGCTTTTCACGTCGTTTGGTAGAAATCCACACGCGCGTTCTGCCAAAAGCACCATTTGCATGCATATCGTGTGGTTTTGCAGAAAACTGCATCCGCGTCTACCAAAAGTTGCATATGCATGCTTCAAACGCGTTTTGGCACAAATCCATGTGCGGGTTCTAAAAAGAGCAGCATTGGCATGCTTTTCACGTCGTTTGGTAGAAATCAACACGCGCGTTCTGCAAAAAGCACCATTTGCATGCATATCGTGTGGTTTTGCAGAAAACTGCATCCGCGTCTAGCAAAAGATGCATATGCATGCTTAAAACGCGTTCTGGTACAAATCCATGTGCGGGTTCTAAAAAGAGCAGCATTGGCATGCTTTTCACGTCGTTTGGTAGAAATCCACACGCGCGTTCGGCCAAAAGCACCATTTCCATGCATAGCGTGTGGTTTTGCAGAAAACTGCATCCGCGTCTACCAAACGATGCATATGCATGCTTAAAACGCGTTTCGGCACAAATCCATGTGCGGGTGCTAAAATGAGCAGCATTGGCATGCTTTTCACGTCCTTTGGTAGAAATCCACACGCGCGTTCTGCCAAAAGCACCATTTGCATGCATATCGTGTGGTTTTGCAGAAAACTGCATCCGCGTCTACCAAAAGTTGCATATGCATGCTTAAAACGCGTTTTGGCACAAATCCATGTGCGGGTTCTAAAAAGAGCAGCATTGGCATGCTTTTCACGTCGTTTGGTAGAAATCCACACGCGCGTTCTGCCAAAAGCACCATTTGCATGCATATCGTGTGGTTTTGCAGAAAACTGCAGCCGCGTCTACCAAAAGATGCATATGCATGCTTAAAACGCGTTTTGGAAAAAATCCATGTGCGGGTGCTAAAAAGAGCAGCATTGGCATGCTTTTCACGTCGTTTGGTAGAAATCCACACGCGCGTTCTGCCAAAAGCACCATTTGCATGCATATCGTGTGGTTTTGCAGAAAACTGCATCCGCGTCTACCAAAAGTTGCATATGCATGCTTAAAACACGTTTTGGCACAAATCCATGTGCGGGTTCTAAACAGAGCAGCATCGGCATGCTTTTCACGTCGTTTGGTAGAAATCCACACGCGCGTTCTGCCAAAAGCACCATTTGCATGCATATCGTGTGGTTTTGCAGAAAACTGCATCCGCGTCTACCAAAAAGTGCATGTGCTTGCTTAAAACGCGTTTTGGCACAAATCCATGAGCGGGTTCTAAAAAGAGCAGCATTGGCATGCTTTTCACGTCGTGTGGTAGAAATCCACGCGCGCGTTCTGCCAAAAGCACCCTTTGAATGCATATCGTGTAATTTGCATGCATATCGTGTGGTTTTGCAGAAAACTGCATCCGCGTCTACCAAAAGTTGCATATGCATGCTTAAAACACGTTTTGGCACAAATCCATGTGCGGGTTCTAAACAGAGCAGCATTGGCATGCTTTTCACGTCCTTTGGTAGAAATCCACACGCGCGTTCTGCCAAAAGCACCATTTGCATGCATATCGTGTGGTTTTGCAGAAAACTGCATCCGCGTCTACCAAAACTTGCATATGCAAGCTTAAAACGCGTTTTGGCACGAATCCATGTGCGGGTTCTAAAAAGAGCAGATTGGCCTGCTTTTCACGTCGTTTGGTAGAAATCCACACGCGCGTTCTGCCAAAAGCACCATTTTCCATGCATATCGTGTGGGTTGCAGAAAACTGCATCCGCGTCTACCAAAACTTGCATATGCATGCTTAAAACGCGTTTTGGCACAAATCCATGTGCGGCTTCTAAAAGAGCAGCATTGGCATGCTTTTCACGTCGTTTGGTAGAAATCCACACTTGCGTGCTGCCAAAAGCCCCATTTGCATGCATATCGTGTGGTTTTGCAGAAAACTGCATCCGCGTCTACCAAAACTTGCATATGCATGCTTAAAACGCGTTTTGGCACAAATCCATGTGCGGCTTCTAAAAGAGCAGCATTGGCATGCTTTTCACGTCGTTTGGTAGAAATCCAAACGCGCGTTCTTCCAAAAGCACCATTTGCATGCATATCGTGTGGTTTTGCAGAAAACTGCATCCGCGTCTACCAAAAGATGCATAAGCGCGGTTAAAACGCGTTTGGCACAAATCCCTGTGCACGTGCTAAAAAGAGCAGCATCGGCATACTTTTCACGTCGTTTGGTAGAAATCCACACGCGCGTTCTGCCAAAAGCACCATTTGCATGCATATCGTGTGGTTTTGCAGAAAACTGCATCCGCGTCTACCAAAAGTTGCATATGCATGCTTAAAACACGTTTTGGCACAAATCCATGTGCGGGTTCTAAACAGAGCAGCATCGGCATGCTTTTCACGTCGTTTGGTAGAAATCCACACGCGCGTTCTGCCAAAAGCACCATTTGCATGCATATCGTGTGGTTTTGCAGAAAACTGCATCCGCGTCTACCAAAAAGTGCATGTGCTTGCTTAAAACGCGTTTTGGCACAAATCCATGAGCGGGTTCTAAAAAGAGCAGCATTGGCATGCTTTTCACGTCGTGTGGTAGAAATCCACGCGCGCGTTCTGCCAAAAGCACCCTTTGAATGCATATCGTGTAATTTGCATGCATATCGTGTGGTTTTGCAGAAAACTGCATCCGCGTCTACCAAAAGATGCATGAGCGTGGTTAAAACGCGTTTTGGCACAAATCCATGTGCGGGTTCTAAAAAGAGCAGCATTGGCATGCTTTTCACGTCGTTTGGTAGAAATCCACACGCGCGTGCTGCCAAAAGCCCCATTTGCATGCATATCGTGTGGTTTTGCAGAAAACTGCATCCGCGTCTACCAAAACTTGCATATGCATGCTTAAAACGCGTTTTGGCACAAATCCATGTGCGGCTTCTAAAAAGAGCAGCATTGGCATGCTTTTCACGTCGTTTGGTAGAAATCCAAACGCGCGTTCTTCCAAAAGCACCATTTGCATGCATATCGTGTGGTTTTGCAGAAAACTGCATCCGCGTCTACCAAAAGATGCATAAGCGCGGTTAAAACGCGTTTTGGCACAAATCCCTGTGCACGTGCTAAAAAGAGCAGCATCGGCATACTTTTCACGTCGTTTGGTAGAAATCCACACGCGCGTTCTGCCAAAAGCACCATTTGCATGCATATCGTGTGGTTTTGCAGAAAACTGCATCCGCGTCTACCAAAAGTTGCATATGCATGCTTAAAACACGTTTTGGCACAAATCCATGTGCGGGTTCTAAACAGAGCAGCATCGGCATGCTTTTCACGTCGTTTGGTAGAAATCCACACGCGCGTTCTGCCAAAAGCACCATTTGCATGCATATCGTGTGGTTTTGCAGAAAACTGCATCCGCGTCTACCAAAAAGTGCATGTGCTTGCTTAAAACGCGTTTTGGCACAAATCCATGAGCGGGTTCTAAAAGAGCAGCATTGGCATGCTTTTCACGTCGTGTGGTAGAAATCCACGCGCGCGTTCTGCCAAAGCACCCTTTGAATGCATATCGTGTAATTTGCATGCATATCGTGTGGTTTTGCAGAAAACTGCATCCGCGTCTACCAAAAGTTGCATATGCATGCTTCAAACGCGTTTTGGCACATATCCATGTGCGGGTTCTAAAAAGAGCAGCATTGCATGCTTTTCACGTCGTTTGGTAGAAATCAACACGCGCGTTCTGCAAAAAGCACCATTTGCATGCATATCGTGTGGTTTTGCAGAAAACTGCATCCGCGTCTAGGAAAAGATGCATATGCATGCTTAAAACGCGTTCTGGTACAAATCCATGTGCGGGTTCTAAAAAGAGCAGCATTGGCATGCTTTTCACGTCGTTTGGTAGAAATCCACACGCGCGTTCGGCCAAAAGCACCATTTCCATGCATATCGTGTGGGTTTGCAGAAAACTGCATCCGCGTCTACCAAAACTTGCATATGCATGCTTAAAACGCGTTTTGGCACAAATCCATGTGCGGCTTCTAAAAAGAGCAGCATTGGCATGCTTTTCACGTCGTTTGGTAGAAATCCACACGCGCGTGCTGCCAAAAGCCCCATTTGCATGCATATCGTGTGGTTTTGCAGAAAACTGCATCCGCGTCTACCAAAACTTGCATATGCATGCTTAAAACGCGTTTTGGCACAAATCCATGTGCGGCTTCTAAAAAGAGCAGCATTGCATGCTTTTCACGTCGTTTGGTAGAAATCCAAACGCGCGTTCTTCCAAAAGCACCATTTGCATGCATATCGTGTGGTTTTGCAGAAAACTGCATCCGCGTCTACCAAAAGATGCATAAGCGCGGTTAAAACGCGTTTTGGCACAAATCCCTGTGCACGTGCTAAAAAGAGCAGCATCGGCATACTTTCACGTCGTTTGGTAGAAATCCACACGCGCGTTCTGCCAAAAGCACCATTTGCATGCATATCGTGTGGTTTTGCAGAAAACTGCATCCGCGTCTACCAAAAGTTGCATATGCATGCTTAAAACACGTTTTGGCACAAATCCATGTGCGGGTTCTAAACAGAGCAGCATCGGCATGCTTTTCACGTCGTTTGGTAGAAATCCACACGCGCGTTCTGCCAAAAGCACCATTTGCATGCATATCGTGTGTTTTGCAGAAAACTGCATCCGCGTCTACCAAAAAGTGCATGTGCTTGCTTAAAACGCGTTTTGGCACAAATCCATGAGCGGGTTCTAAAAAGAGCAGCATTGGCATGCTTTTCACGTCGTGTGGTAGAAATCCACGCGCGCGTTCTGCCAAAAGCACCCCTTGAATGCATATCGTGTAATTTGCATGCATATCGTGTGGTTTTGCAGAAAACTGCATCCGCGTCTACCAAAAGATGCATGAGCGTGGTTAAAACGCGTTTTGGCACAAATCCATGTGCGGGTTCTAAAAAGAGCAGCATTGGCATGCTTTTCATGTCGTTTGGTAGAAATCCACACGCGCGTTCTGCCAAAAGCACCATTTGCATGCATATCGTGTGGTTTTGCAGAAAACTGCATCCACGTCTACCAAAAGTTGGATATGCATGCTTCAAACGCGTTTTGGCACAAATCCATGTGCGGGTGCTAAAAAGAGCAGCATTGGTATGCTTCTCACGTCGTTTGGTCGAAATCCACGCGCGCGTTCTGCCAAAAGCACCATTTGCATGCATATCATGTAGTTGTGCAGAAAACTGCATCCGCGTCTACCAAAAAGTGCATGTGCTTGCTTAAAACGCGTTTTGGCACAAATCCATGTGCGGGTGCTAAAAAAAGCAGCAATGCTTTTCACGTCGTTTGGTAGAAATCCACATGCGCGTTCTGCCAAAAGCACCATTTGCATGCATATCGTGTGGTTTTGCAGAAAACTGCATCCGTATGTAAATAAAGATGCATATGCATGCTTAAAACGCGTTTTGGCACAAATCCATGTGCGGGTGCTAAAAAGAGCAGCATTGGTATGCTTCTCACGTCGTTTGGCAGAAATCCACACGCGCGTTCTGCCAAAAGCACCATTTGCATGCATATCGTGTGGTTTTGCAGAAAACTGCATCCGCATCTACCAAAAAGTGCATGTGCTTGCTTAAAAACGCGTTTTGGCACAAATCCATGTGCAGGTGCTAAAAAGAGCAGTATCGGCATGCTTTGCACGTCGTTTGGTAGAACTCCACACGCGCGTTCTGCCAAAAGCACCATTTGCATGCATATCGTGTGGTTTTGCAGAAAACTGCATCTGCGTCTACCAAAAGTTGCATATGCATGCTTAAAACGCGTTTTGGCACAAATCCATGTGCGGCTTCTAAAAAGAGCAGCATTGGCATGCTTTTCACGTCGTTTGGTAGAAATCCACACGCGCGTTCTGCCAAAAGCACCATTTGCATGCATATCGTGTGGTTTTGCAGAAAACTGCATCCGTGTCTACCAAAAGTTGCATATGCATGCTTAAAACGCGTTTTGGCACAAATCCATGTGCGGGTGCTAAAAAGAGCAGCATTGGCATGCTTTTCACGTCGTTTGGTAGAACTCCACACGCGCGTTCTGCCAAAAGCACCATTGGCATGCATATCTTGTGGTTTTGTAGAAAACTGCGTCCGCGTCTACCAAAAACTGCATGTGCTTGCTTAAAACGCGTTTTTGCACAAATCCATGTGCAGGTGCTAAAAAGAGCAGCATCGGCATACTTTTCACGTCGTTTGGTAGAAATCCACACGCGCGTTCTGCCAAAAGCACCATTTGCATGCATATCGTGTGGTTTTGCAGAAAACTGCATCCGCGTCTACCAAAACTTGCATATGCAAGCTTAAAACGCGTTTTGGCACAAATCCATGTGCGGGTTCTAAAAAGAGCAGATTGGCCTGCTTTTCACGTCGTTTGGTAGAAATCCACACGCGCGTTCTGCCAAAAGCACCATTTGCATGCATATCGTGTGCTTTTGCAGAAAACTGCGTCCGCGTCTACCAAAAAGTGCATGTGCAAGCTTAAAACGCGCTTTGGCACAAATCCATGTGCGGGTTCTAAAAAGAGCAGCATTGGCATGCTTTTCACGTCATTTGGTAGAAATCCACACGCGCGTTCTGCCACAAGCACCATTTGCAAGCATATCGTGTAGTTTTGCAGAAAACTGCAGCCGCGTCTACCAAAAGATGCATATGCATGCTTAAAACGCGTTTTGGCAAAAGTCCTTGTGCGGGTGCTAAAAAGAGCAGCACTGGCATGCTTTTCACGTCGTTTGGTAGAAATCCACACGCGCGTGCTGCCAAAAGCCCCATTGGCATGCATATCGTGTGGTTTTGCAGAAAACTGCATCCGCGTCTACCAAAACTTGCATATGCATGCTTAAAACGCGTTTTGGCACAAATCCATGTGCGGCTTCTAAAAAGAGCAGCATTGGCATGCTTTTCACGTCGTTTGGTAGAAATCCACACGCGCGTGCTGCCAAAAGCCCCATTTGCATGCATATCGTGTGGTTTTGCAGAAAACTGCATCCGCGTCTACCAAAACTTGCATATGCATGCTTAAAACGCGTTTTGGCACAAATCCATGTGCGGCTTCTAAAAAGAGCAGCATTGGCATGCTTTTCACGTCGTTTGGTAGAAATCCAAACGCGCGTTCTTCCAAAAGCACCATTTGCATGCATATCGTGTGGTTTTGCAGAAACCTGCATCCGCGTCTACCAAAAGATGCATATGCATGCTTAAAACGCGTTTCGGCACAAATCCATGTGCGGGTGCTAAAATGAACAGCATTGGCATGCTTTTCACGTCGTTTGGTAGAAATCCACACCCGCGTTCTGCGAAAAGCACCATTTGCATGCATATCGTGTGGTTTTGCAGAAAACTGCATCCGCCTCTGCCAAAAGATGCATATGCGTGGTTAAAACGCGTTTTGGCACAAATCCATGTGCGGGTGCTAAAAAGAGCAGTATTGGCATGCTTTTCATGTCGTTTGGTAGAAATCCACACGCGCGTTCTGCCAAAAGCACCATTTGCATGCATATCGTGTGGTTTTGCAGAAAACTGCATCCGCGTCTACCAAAAGGTGCAGGTGCATGCTTAAAACGCGTTTTGGCACAAATCCATGTGCGGGTGCTAAAAGAGCAGCATTGGCATGCTTTTCACGACGTTTTGTAGAAATCCACACGCTTGTTCTGCCAAAAGCACCATTTGCATGCATATCGTGTGGTTTTGCAGAAAAACTCCATCCGCGTCTACCAAAAAAGTACATGTGCTTGCTTAAAACGCGTTTTGACACAAATCCATGTGCAGGTGCAAAAAGAGCAGCATCGGCATGCTTTTCACGTCGTTTGGTAGAAATCCACACGCGCGTTCTGCCAAAAGCACCATTTGCATGCATATCGTGTGGTTTTGCAGAAAACTGCATCCGCGTCTACCAAACGATGCATATGCATGCTTAAAACGCGTTTCGGCACAAATCCATGTGCGGGTGCTAAAATGAGCAGCATTGGCATGCTTTTCACGTCCTTTGGTAGAAATCCACACGCGCGTTCTGCCAAAAGCACCATTTGCATGCATATCGTGTGGTTTTGCAGAAAACTGCATCCGCGTCTACCAAAGTTGCATATGCATGCTTAAAACGCGTTTTGGCACAAATCCATGTGCGGGTTCTAAAAAGAGCAGCATTGGCATGCTTTTCACGTCGTTTGGTAGAAATTCACACGCGCGTTCTGCCAAAAGCACCATTTGCATGCATATCGTGTGGTTTTGCAGAAAACTGCATCCGCGTCTAACAAAAGATGCATGTGCGTGGTTAAAACGCGTTTTGGCACAAATCCATGTGCGGGTTCTAAAAAGAGCAGCGTTGGCATGCTTTTCACGTGGTTTGGTAGAAATCCACAGGCGCGTTCTGCCAAAAGCACCATTTGCATGCATATCGTGTGGTTTTGCAGAAAACTGCATCCGCGTCTACCAAAAGATGCATATGCGTGGTTAAAACGCGTTTTGGCACAAATCCATGTGCGGGTTCTTAAACGAGCAGCGTTGGCATGCTTTTCACGTCGTTTGGAAGAAATCCACACGCGCGTTCTGCCAAAAGCACCATTTGCATGCATATCGTGTGGTTTTGCAGAAAACTGCATCCGCGTCTACCAAAAGATGCATATGCATGCTTAAAACGCGTTTTGGCACAAATCCATGTGCGGGTGCTAAAAAGAGCAGCATTGGCATGCTTTTCACGTCGTTTGGTAGAAATCCACACGCGCGTTCCGCCAAAAGCACCATTTGCATGCATATCGTGTGGTTTTGCAGAAAACTGCATCCGCGTCTACCAAAAGGTGCAGGTGCATGCTTAAAACGCGTTTTGGCACAAATCCATGTGCGGGTGCTAAAAAGAGCAGCATTGGCATGCTTTTCATGACATTTGGTAGAAATCCACACGCGCATTCTGCCAAAAGCACCATTTGCATGCATATCGTGTGGTTTTGCAGAAAACTGCATCCGCGTCTACCAAAAAAGTGCATGTGCTTGCTCAAAACGCGTTCTGGTACAAATCCATGTGCGGGTTCTAAAAAGAGCAGCATTGGCATGCTTTTCACGTCGTTTGGTAGAAATCCACACGCGCGTTCGGCAAAAGCACCATTTGCATGCATATCGTGTGGTTTTGCAGAAAACTGCATCCGCGTCTACCAAAAGATGCATATGCATGCTTAAAACGCGTTCTGGCACAAATCCATGTGCGGGTTCTAAAAAGAGCAGCATTGGCATGCTTTTCACGTCGTTTGGTAGAAATCCACACGCGCGTTCTGCCAAAAGCACCATTTGCATGCATATCGTGTGGTTTTGCAGAAAACTGCAGCCGCGTCTACCAAAAGATGCATATGCATGCTTAAAACGCGTTTTGAAAAAAATCCATGTGCGGGTTCTAAAAAGAGCAGATTGGCCTGCTTTTCACGTCGTTTGGTAGAAATCCACACGCGCGTTCTGCCAAAAGCACCATTTGCATGCATATCGTGTGCTTTTGCAGAAAACTGCGTCCGCGTCTACCAAAAAGTGCATGTGCAAGCTTAAAACGCGCTTTGGCACAAATCCATGTGCGGGTTCTAAAAAGAGCAGCATTGGCATGCTTTTCACGTCCATTTGGTAGAAATCCACACGCGCGTTCTGCCACAAGCACCATTTGCAAGCATATCGTGTAGTTTTGCAGAAAACTGCAGCCGCGTCTACCAAAAGATGCATATGCATGCTTAAAACGCGTTTTGGCAAAAGTCCTTGTGCGGGTGCTAAAAAGAGCAGCACTGGCATGCTTTTCACGTCGTTTGGTAGAAATCCACACGCGCGTGCTGCCAAAAGCCCCATTGGCATGCATATCGTGTGGTTTTGCAGAAAACTGCATCCGCGTCTACCAAAACTTGCATATGCATGCTTAAAACGCGTTTTGGCACAAATCCATGTGCGGCTTCTAAAAAGAGCAGCATTGGCATGCTTTTCACGTCGTTGGTAGAAATCCACACGCGCGTGCTGCCAAAAGCCCCATTTGCATGCATATCGTGTGGTTTTGCAGAAAACTGCATCCGCGTCTACCAAAACTTGCATATGCATGCTTAAAACGCGTTTTGGCACAAATCCATGTGCGGCTTCTAAAAAGAGCAGCATTGGCATGCTTTTCACGTCGTTTGGTAGAAATCCAAACGCGCGTTCTTCCAAAAGCACCATTTGCATGCATATCGTGTGGTTTTGCAGAAACCTGCATCCGCGTCTACCAAAAGATGCATATGCATGCTTAAAACGCGTTTCGGCACAAATCCATGTGCGGGTGCTAAAATGAACAGCATTGGCATGCTTTTCACGTCGTTTGGTAGAAATCCACACCCGCGTTCTGCGAAAAGCACCATTTGCATGCATATCGTGTGGTTTTGCAGAAAACTGCATCCCGCCTCTGCCAAAAGATGCATATGCGTGGTTAAAACGCGTTTTGCACAAATCCATGTGCGGGTGCTAAAAAGAGCAGTATTGGCATGCTTTTCATGTCGTTTGGTAGAAATCCACACGCGCGTTCTGCCAAAAGCACCATTTGCATGCATATCGTGTGGTTTTGCAGAAAACTGCATCCGCGTCTACCAAAAGGTGCAGGGTGCATGCTTAAAACGCGTTTTGGCACAAATCCATGTGCGGGTGCTAAAAAGAGCAGCATTGGCATGCTTTTCACGACGTTTTGTAGAAATCCACACGCTTGTTCTGCCAAAAGCACCATTTGCATGCATATCGTGTGGTTTTGCAGAAAACTCCATCCGCGTCTACCAAAAAAGTACATGTGCTTGCTTAAAACGCGTTTTGACACAAATCCATGTGCAGGTGCAAAAAGAGCAGCATCGGCATGCTTTTCACGTCGTTTGGTAGAAATCCACACGCGCGTTCTGCCAAAAGCACCATTTGCATGCATATCGTGTGGTTTTGCAGAAAACTGCATCCGCGTCTACCAAACGATGCATATGCATGCTTAAAACGCGTTTCGGCACAAATCCATGTGCGGGTGCTAAAATGAGCAGCATTGGCATGCTTTTCACGTCCTTTGGTAGAAATCCACACGCGCGTTCTGCCAAAAGCACCATTTGCATGCATATCGTGTGGTTTTGCAGAAAACTGCATCCGCGTCTACCAAAAGTTGCATATGCATGCTTAAAACGCGTTTTGGCACAAATCCATGTGCGGGTTCTAAAAAGAGCAGCATTGGCATGCTTTTCACGTCGTTTGGTAGAAATTCACACGCGCGTTCTGCCAAAAGCACCATTTGCATGCATATCGTGTGGTTTTGCAGAAAACTGCATCCGCGTCTAACAAAAGATGCATATGCGTGGTTAAACGCGTTTTGGCACAAATCCATGTGCGGGTTCTAAAAAGAGCAGCGTTGGCATGCTTTTCACGTGGTTTGGTAGAAATCCACAGGCGCGTTCTGCCAAAAGCACCATTTGCATGCATATCGTGTGGTTTTGCAGAAAACTGCATCCGCGTCTACCAAAAGATGCATATGCGTGGTTAAAACGCGTTTTGGCACAAATCCATGTGCGGGTTCTTAAACGAGCAGCGTTGGCATGCTTTTCACGTCGTTTGGAAGAAATCCACGCGCGCGTTCTGCCAAAAGCACCATTTGCATGCATATCGTGTGGTTTTGCAGAAAACTGCATCCGCGTCTACCAAAAGATGCATATGCATGCTTAAAACGCGTTTTGGCACAAATCCATGTGCGGGTGCTAAAAAGAGCAGCATTGGCATGCTTTTCACGTCGTTTGGTAGAAATCCACACGCGCGTTCCGCCAAAAGCACCATTTGCATGCATATCGTGTGGTTTTGCAGAAAACTGCATCCGCGTCTACCAAAAGGTGCAGGTGCATGCTTAAAACGCGTTTTGGCACAAATCCATGTGCGGGTGCTAAAAAGAGCAGCATTGGCATGCTTTTCATGACATTTGGTAGAAATCCACACGCGCATTCTGCCAAAAGCACCATTTGCATGCATATCGTGTGGTTTTGCAGAAAACTGCATCCGCGTCTACCAAAAAAGTGCATGTGCTTGCTCAAAACGCGTTCTGGTACAAATCCATGTGCGGGTTCTAAAAAGAGCAGCATTGGCATGCTTTTCACGTCGTTTGGTAGAAATCCACACGCGCGTTCGGCCAAAAGCACCATTTGCATGCATATCGTGTGGTTTTGCAGAAAACTGCATCCGCGTCTACCAAAAGATGCATATGCATGCTTAAAACGCGTTCTGGCACAAATCCATGTGCGGGTTCTAAAAAGAGCAGCATTGGCATGCTTTTCACGTCGTTTGGTAGAAATCCACACGCGCGTTCTGCCAAAAGCACCATTTGCATGCATATCGTGTGCTTTTGCAGAAAACTGCGTCCGCGTCTACCAAAAAGTGCATGTGCAAGCTTAAAACGCGCTTTGGCACAAATCCATGTGCGGGTTCTAAAAAGAGCAGCATTGGCATGCTTTTCACGTCATTTGGTAGAAATCCACACGCGCGTTCTGCCACAAGCACCATTTGCAAGCATATCGTGTAGTTTTGCAGAAAACTGCAGCCGCGTCTACCAAAAGATGCATATGCATGCTTAAAACGCGTTTTGGCAAAAGTCCTTGTGCGGGTGCTAAAAAGAGCAGCACTGGCATGCTTTTCACGTCGTTTGGTAGAAATCCACACGCGCGTGCTGCCAAAAGCCCCATTGGCATGCATATCGTGTGGTTTTGCAGAAAACTGCATCCGCGTCTACCAAAACTTGCATATGCATGCTTAAAACGCGTTTTGGCACAAATCCATGTGCGGCTTCTAAAAAGAGCAGCATTGGCATGCTTTTCACGTCGTTTGGTAGAAATCCACACGCGCGTGCTGCCAAAAGCCCCATTTGCATGCATATCGTGTGGTTTTGCAGAAAACTGCATCCGCGTCTACCAAAACTTGCATATGCATGCTTAAAACGCGTTTTGGCACAAATCCATGTGCGGCTTCTAAAAAGAGCAGCATTGGCATGCTTTTCACGTCGTTTGGTAGAAATCCAAACGCGCGTTCTTCCAAAAGCACCATTTGCATGCATATCGTGTGGTTTTGCAGAAACCTGCATCCGCGTCTACCAAAAGATGCATATGCATGCTTAAAACGCGTTTCGGCACAAATCCATGTGCGGGTGCTAAAATGAACAGCATTGGCATGCTTTTCACGTCGTTTGGTAGAAATCCACACCCGCGTTCTGCGAAAAGCACCATTTGCATGCATATCGTGTGGTTTTGCAGAAAACTGCATCCGCCTCTGCCAAAAGATGCATATGCGTGGTTAAAACGCGTTTTGGCACAAATCCATGTGCGGGTGCTAAAAAGAGCAGTATTGGCATGCTTTTCATGTCGTTTGGTAGAAATCCACACGCGCGTTCTGCCAAAAGCACCATTTGCATGCATATCGTGTGGTTTTGCAGAAAACTGCATCCGCGTCTACCAAAAGGTGCAGGTGCATGCTTAAAACGCGTTTTGGCACAAATCCATGTGCGGGTGCTAAAAAGAGCAGCATTGGCATGCTTTTCACGACGTTTTGTAGAAATCCACACGCTTGTTCTGCAAAAAGCACCATTTGCATGCATATCGTGTGGTTTTGCAGAAAACTCCATCCGCGTCTACCAAAAAAGTACATGTGCTTGCTTAAAACGCGTTTTGACACAAATCCATGTGCAGGTGCAAAAAGAGCAGCATCGGCATGCTTTTCACGTCGTTTGGTAGAAATCCACACGCGCGTTCTGCCAAAAGCACCATTTGCATGCATATCGTGTGGTTTTGCAGAAAACTGCATCCGCGTCTACCAAACGATGCATATGCATGCTTAAAACGCGTTTCGGCACAAATCCATGTGCGGGTGCTAAAATGAGCAGCATTGGCATGCTTTTCACGTCCTTTGGTAGAAATCCACACGCGCGTTCTGCCAAAAGCACCATTTGCATGCATATCGTGTGGTTTTGCAGAAAACTGCATCCGCGTCTACCAAAAGTTGCATATGCATGCTTAAAACGCGTTTTGGCACAAATCCATGTGCGGGTTCTAAAAAGAGCAGCATTGCATGCTTTTCACGTCGTTTGGTAGAAATTCACACGCGCGTTCTGCCAAAAGCACCATTTGCATGCATATCGTGTGGTTTTGCAGAAAACTGCATCCGCGTCTAACAAAAGATGCATATGCGTGGTTAAAACGCGTTTTGGCACAAATCCATGTGCGGGTTCTAAAAAGAGCAGCGTTGGCATGCTTTTCACGTGGTTTGGTAGAAATCCACAGGCGCGTTCTGCCAAAAGCACCATTTGCATGCATATCGTGTGGTTTTGCAGAAAACTGCATCCGCGTCTACCAAAAGATGCATA
>NW_027225884.1:0-43074 GCF_038994185.2 Dermacentor albipictus | reverse complement strand
ACCAAACGACGTGAAAAGCATGCCAATGCTGCTCTTTTTAGAAGCCGCACATGGATTTGTGCCAAAACGCGTTTTAAGCATGCATATGCAAGCTTTGGTAGACGCGGATGCAGTTTTCTGCAAAACCACACGATATGCATGCCAATGGGGCTTTTGGCAGCACGCGCGTGTGGATTTCTACCAAACGACGTGAAAAGCATGCCAATGCTGCTCTTTTTAGAAGCCGCACATGGATTTGTGCCAAAACGCGTTTTAAGCTTTTGGTAGACGCGGCTGCAGTTTTCTGCAAAACTACACGATATGCTTGCAAATGGTGCTTGTGGCAGAACGCGCGTGTGGATTTCTACCAAATGACGTGAAAAGCATGCCAATGCTGCTCTTTTTAGAACCCGCACATGGATTTGTGCCAAAACGCGTTTTAAGCTTGCACATGCACTTTTTGGTAGACGCGGACGCAGTTTTCTGCAAAACCACACGATATGCATGCAAATGGTGCTTTTGGCAGAACGCGCGTGTGGATTTCTACCAAACGACGTGAAAAGTATGCCGATGCTGCTCTTTTTAGCACCTGCACATGGATTTGTGCCAAAACGCGTTTTAAGCAAGCACATGCAGTTTTTTGGTAGACGCGGACGCAGTTTTCTACAAAACCACAAGATATGCATGCAAATGGTGCTTTTGGCAGAACGCGCGTGTGGAGTTCTACCAAACGACGTGAAAAAGCATGCCAATGCTGCTCTTTTTAGCACCTGCACATGGATTTGTGCCAAAACGCGTTTTAAGCATGCATATGCATCTTTTGGTAGATGCGGATGCAGTTTTCTGCAAAACCACACGATATGCATGCAAATGGTGCTTTTGGCAGAACGCGCGTGTGGATTTCTACCAAACGACGTGAGAAGCATACCAATGCTGCTCTTTTTTAGCACCCGCACATGGATTTGTGCCAAAACGCGTTTTTAAGCATGCATATGCATCTTTAGGTACACACGGATGCAGTTTTCTGCAAAACCACACGATATGCATGCAAATGGTGCCTTTGGCAGAACGCGCGTGTGGATTTCTACCAAACGACGTGAGAAGCATACCAATGCTGCTCTTTTTAGCACCCGCACATGGATTTGTGCCAAAACGCGTTTTAAGCATGCATATGCATCTTTAGGTACACACGGATGCAGTTTTCTGCAAAACCACACGATATGCATGCAAATGGTGCTTTTGGCAGAACGCGCATGTGGATTTCTACCAAACGACGTGAAAAGCATTGCTGCTTTTTTTTAGCACCCGCACATGGATTTGTGCCAAAACGCGTTTTAAACAAGCACATGCACTTTTTGGTAGACGCGGATGCAGTTTTTCTGCACAACTACATGATATGCATGCAAATGGTGCTTTTGGCAGAACGCGCGCGTGGATTTCGACCAAACGACGTGAGAAGCATACCAATGCTGCTCTTTTTAGCACCCGCACATGGATTTGTGCCAAAACGCGTTTTAAGCATGCATATGCATTCTTTTGGTAGACGCGGATGCAGTTTTCTGCAAAACCACACGATATGCATGGAAATGGTGCTTTTGGCAGAACGCGCGTGTGGATTTCTACCAAACGACGTGAAAAGTATGCCGATGCTGCTCTTTTTAGCACCTGCACACGGATTTGTGCGAAAACGCGTTTTAAGCAAGCACACGCAATTTTTCGTAGACGCGGACGCAGTTTTCTGCAAAACCACACGATATGCAAGCAAATGGGGCTTTTGGCAGAACGCGCGTGTGGATGTCTACCAAACGACGTGAAAAGCATGCCAATGCTGCTCTTTTTAGAACCCGCTCATGGATTTGTGCCAAAAACGCGTTTTAACCACGCTTAAGCATCTTTTGGTAGACGCGGATGCAGTTTTTCTGCAAAACCACACGCAAATGGTGCTTTTGGCAGAACGCGCGTGTGGATTTCTACCAAACGACGTGAAAAGCATGCCAAATGCTGCTCTTTTTAGAAGCCGCACATGGATTTGTGCCAAAACGCGTTTTAACCACGCTTATGCATCTTTTGGTAGACGCGGATGCAGTTTTCTGCAAAACCACACGATATGCATGCAAATGGTGCTTTTGGCAGAACGCGCGTGTGGATTTTCTACCAAACGACGTGAAAAGCATGCCAATGCTGCTCTTTTTAGTAGCCGCACATGGATTTGTGCCAAAACGCGTTTTAAGCATGCATATGCATCTTTTGGTAGACGCGGATGCAGTTTTCTGCAAAACCACACGATATGCATGCAAATGGTGCTTTTGGCAGAACGCGCGTGTGGATTTCTACCAAACGACGTGAAAAGCATGCCAATGCTGCTCTTTTTAGAAGCCGCACATGGATTTGTGCCAAAACGCGCTTTAAGCATGCTTATGCATCTTTTGGTTGACACGGCTGCAGTTTTTCTGCGAAACCACACGATATGCATGCAAATGGTGCTTTTGGCAGAACGCACGTGTGGATTTCTACCAAACGACGTGAAAAGCATGCCAATGCTGCTCTTTTTAGCACCCGCACAAGGATTTATGCCAAAACGCGTTTTAAGCATGCATATGCAACTTTTGGTAGACGCGGATGCAGTTTTCTGCAAAACCCCACGATATGCATGCAAATGGTGCTTTTGGCAGAACGCTCGTGTGGATTTCTACCAAACGACGTGAGAAGCATACCAATGCTGCTCTTTTTAGAATCCGCGCATGGATTTGAGCCAAAACGCGTTTTAAACCACGCTTATGCATCTTTTGGTAGACGCAGATGCAGTTTTCTGCAAAACCACACGATATGCATGCAAATGGTGCTTTTGGCAGAACGCGCGTGTGGATTTCTACCAAACGACGTGAAAAGCATGCCAATGCTGCTCTTTTTAGAAGCCGCGCATGGATTTCTGCCAAAACGCGTTTTAAACATGCATATGCATCTTTTGGTAGATGCGGATGCAGTTTTCTGCAAAACCACACGATATGCATGCAAATGGTGCTTTTGGCAGAACGCGCGTGTGGATTTCTACCAAAACGACGTGAAAAAGCATGCCAATGCTGCTCTTTTTAGAACCCGCACATGGATTTGTGCCGAAACGCGTTTTAAGCATGCATATGCATCTTTTGGTTGACGCGGATGCAGTTTTCTGCAAAACCACACGATATGCATGCAAATGGTGCTTTTGGCAGAACGCGCGTGTGGATTTCTACCAAACGACGTGAAAAGCATGCCAATGCTGCTCTTTTTAGAACCCGCACATGGATTTGTGCCAGAACGCGTTTTAAGCATGCATATGCATCTTTTGGTAGACGCGGATGCAGTTTTCTGCAAAACCACACGATAAGCATGCAAATGGTGCTTTTGGCCGAACGCGCGTGTGGATTTTCTACCAAACGACGTGAAAAGCATGCCAATGCTGCTCTTTTTAGAACCCGCACATGGATTTGTACCAGAACGCGTTTTGAGCAAGCACATGCACTTTTTTGGTAGACGCGGATGCAGTTTTCTGCAAAACCACACGATATGCATGCAAATGGTGCTTTTGGCAGAACGCGCGTGTGGATTTCTACCAAACGTCGTGAAAAGCATGCCAATGCTGCTCTTTTTAGCACCCGCACATGGATTTGTGCCAAAAACGCGTTTTAAGCATGCACCTGCACCTTTTGGTAGACGCGGATGCAGTTTTCTGCAAAACCACACCGATATGCATGCAAATGGTGCTTTTGGCGGAACGCGCGTGTGGATTTCTACCAAACGACGTGAAAAGCATGCCAATGCTGCTCTTTTTTAGCACCCGCACATGGATTTGTGCCAAAACGCGTTTTAAGCATGCATATGCATCTTTTGGTAGACGCGGATGCAGTTTTCTGCAAAACCACACGATATGCATGCAAATGGTGCTTTTGGCAGAACGCGCGTGTGGATTTCTTCCAAACGACGTGAAAAGCATGCCAACGCTGCTCGTTTTAGAACCCGCACATGGATTTGTGCCAAAACGCGTTTTAACCACGCATATGCATCTTTTGGTAGACGCGGATGCAGTTTTCTGCAAAACCACACGATATGCATGCAAATGGTGCTTTTGGCAGAACGCGCCTGTGGATTTCTACCAAACCACGTGAAAAGCATGCCAACGCTGCTCTTTTTAGAACCCGCACATGGATTTGTGCCGAAACGCGTTTTAACCACGCATATGCATCTTTTGTTAGACGCGGATGCAGTTTTCTGCAAAACCACACGATATGCATGCAAATGGTGCTTTTGGCAGAACGCGCGTGTGAATTTCTACCAAACGACGTGAAAAGCATGCCAATGCTGCTCTTTTTAGAGCCCGCATATGGATTTGTGCCAAAACGCGTTTTAAGCATGCATATGCAACTTTTGGTAGACGCGGATGCAGTTTTCTGCAAAACCACACGATATGCATGCAAATGGTGCTTTTGGCAGAACGCGCGTGTGGATTTCTACCAAAGGACGTGAAAAGCATGCCAATGCTGCTCATTTTAGCACCCGCACATGGATTTGTGCCGAAACGCGTTTTAAGCATGCATATGCATCGTTTGGTAGACGCGGATGCAGTTTTCTGCAAAACCACACGATTTGCATGGAAATGGTGCTTTTGGCCGAACGCGCGTGTGGATTTCTACCAAACGACGTGAAAAAGCATGCCAATGCTGCTCTTTTTAGAACCCGCACATGGATTTGTACCAGAACGCGTTTTAAGCATGCATATGCATCTTTTGCTAGACGCGGATGCAGTTTTCTGCAAAACCACACGATATGCATGCAAAATGGTGCTTTTTGCAGAACGCGCGTGTTGATTTCTACCAAACGACGTGAAAAGCATGCCAATGCTGCTCTTTTTAGAACCCGCACATGGATTTGTGCCAAAACGCGTTTGAAGCATGCATATGCAACTTTTGGTAGACGCGGATGCAGTTTTCTGCAAAACCACACGATATGCATGCAAATGGTGCTTTTGGCAGAACGCGCGTGTGGATTTCTACGAAACGACGTGAAAAGCATGCCGATGCTGCTCTTTTTTGCACCTGCACATGGATTTGTGCCAAAACGCGTTTTAAGCAAGCACGTGCACTTTTTTGGTAGACGCGGATGCAGTTTTCTGCAAAACCAACCGATATGCATGCAAATGGTGCTTTTGGCAGAACGCGCGTGTGGATTTCTACAAAACGTCGTGAAAAGCATGCCAATGCTGCTCTTTTTAGCACCCGCACATGGATTTGTGCCAAAACGCGTTTTTAAGCATGCACCTGCACCTTTTGGTAGACGCGGATGCAGTTTTCTGCAAAACCACACGATATGCATGCAAATGGTGCTTTTGGCAGAACGCGCGTGTGGATTTCTACCAAACGACGTGAAAAGCATGCCAATACTGCTCTTTTTAGCACCCGCACATGGATTTGCGCCAAAACGCGCTTTAACCACGCATATGCATCTTTTGGCAGAGGCGGATGCAGTTTTCTGCAAAACCACACGATATGCATGCAAATGGTGCTTTTCGCAGAACGCGGGTGTGGATTTCTACCAAACGACGTGAAAAGCATGCCAATGCTGTTCATTTTAGCACCTGCACATGGATTTGTGCCGAAACGCGTTTTAAGCATGCATATGCATCTTTTGGTAGACGCGGATGCAGTTTTCTGCAAAACCACACGATATGCATGCAAAAGGTGCTTTTGGCCGAACGCGCGTGTGGATTTTCTACCAAACGACGTGAAAAGCATGCCAATGCTGCTCTTATTAGAACCCTCACATGGATTTGTACCAGAACGCGTTTTAAGCATGCATATGCATCTTTTGGTAGACGCGGATGCAGGTTTCTGCAAAAACCACCACGATATGCATGCAAAATGGTGCTTTTGGCAGAACGCGCGTGTGGATTTCTACCAAACGACGTGAAAAAGCATGCCAATGCTGCTCTTTTTAGCACCCGCACATGGATTTGTGCCAAAACGCGTTTTTAAGCGTGCATATGCATCTTTTGCTAGACGCGGATGCAGTTTTCTGCAAAACCACACGATATGCATGCAAATGGTGCTTTTGGCAGAAGGCGCGTGTGGATTTCTACCAAACGACGTGAAAAGCATGCCAATGCTGCTCTTTTTAGCACCCGCACATGGATTTGTGCCAAAACGCGTTTTAAGCGTGCATATGCATCTTTTCCTAGACGCGGATGCAGTTTTCTGCAAAACCACACGATATGCATGCAAATGGTGCTTTTGGCAGAACGCGCGTGTGGATTTCAACCAAACGACGTGAAAAGCATGCCGATGCTGCTCTTTTTGCACCTGCACATGGATTTGTGCCAAAAACGCGTTTTAAGCAAGCACATGCACTTTTTTGGTAGACGCGGATGCAGTTTTCTGCAAAACCACACGATATGAATGCAAATGGTGCTTTTGGCAGAACGCGCGTGTGGATTTCTACCAAACGACGTGAAAAGCATGCCAATGGTGCTTTTTTAGCACCCGCACATGGATTTGTGCCAAAACGCGTTTTGAGCAAGCACATGCACTTTTTGGTAGACGCGGATGCAGTTTTTCTGCACAACTACATGATATGCATTCAAAGGGTGCTTTTGGCAGAACGCGCGCGTAGACTTCTACCACACGACGTGAAAAGCATGGCAATGCTGCTCTTTTAAGAACCCGCTCATGGATTTGTGCTAAAACGCGTTTTAAGCAGGCATATGCAACTTTTGGTAGACGCGGATGCAGTTTTCTGCAAAACCACACGATATGCAAGCAAATGGTGCTTTTGGCAGAACGCTCGTGTGGAGTTCTACCAAACGACGTGAAAAGCATGCCAATGCTGTTCATTTTAGCACCTGCACATGGATTTGTGCCGAAAACGCGTTTTAAGCATGCATATGCATCTTTTGGTAGACGCGGATGCAGTTTTTCTGCAAAACCACACGATATGCATGCAAAAGGTGCTTTTGGCCGAACGCGCGTGTGGATTTTCTACCAAACGACGTGAAAAGCATGCCAATGCTGCTCTTATTAGAACCCTCACATGGATTTGTACCAGAACGCGTTTTAAGCATGCATATGCATCTTTTGGTAGACGCGGATGCAGGTTTCTGCAAAACCACACGATATGCATGCAAATGGTGCTTTTGGCAGAACGCGCGTGTGGATTTCTACCAAACGACGTGAAAAGCATGCCAATGCTGCTCTTTTTAGCACCCGCACATGGATTTGTGCCAAAACGCGTTTTAAGCGTGCATATGCATCTTTTGCTAGACGCGGATGCAGTTTTCTGCAAAACCACACGATATGCATGCAAATGGTGCTTTTGGCAGAAGGCGCGTGTGGATTTCTACCAAAACGACGTGAAAAGCATGCCAATGCTGCTCTTTTTAGCACCCGCACATGGATTTGTGCCAAAACGCGTTTTAAGCGTGCATATGCATCTTTTCCTAGACGCGGATGCAGTTTTCTGCAAAACCACACGATATGCATGCAAATGGTGCTTTTGGCAGAACGCGCGTGTGGATTTCAACCAAACGACGTGAAAAGCATGCCGATGCTGCTCTTTTTGCACCTGCACATGGATTTGTGCCAAAACGCGTTTTTAAGCAAGCACATGCACTTTTTTGGTAGACGCGGATGCAGTTTTCTGCAAAACCACACGATATGCATGCAAATGGTGCTTTTGGCAGAACGCGCGTGTGGATTTCTACCAAACGGACGTGAAAAGCATGCCAATGGTGCTTTTTTTAGCACCCGCACATGGATTTGTGCCAAAACGCGTTTTGAGCAAGCACATGCACTTTTTGGTAGACGCGGATGCAGTTTTTCTGCACAACTACATGATATGCATTCAAAGGGTGCTTTTTGGCAGAACGCGCGCGTAGACTTCTACCACACGACGTGAAAAGCATGGCAATGCTGCTCTTTTAAGAACCCGCTCATGGATTTGTGCTAAAACGCGTTTTTAAGCAGGCATATGCAACTTTTGGTAGACGCGGATGCAGTTTTCTGCAAAACCACACGATATGCATGCAAATGGTGCTTTTGGCAGAACGCGCGTGTGGATTTCTACCAAACGACGTGAAAAGCATGCCAATGCTGCTTTTTTTTAGCACCCGCACATGGATTTGTGCCAAAACGCGTTTTAAGCATGCATATGCAACTTTTGGTAGACCCGGATGCAGTTTTCTGCAAAACCACACGATATGCATGCAAATGGTGCTTTTGGCAGAACGCGCGTGTGGATTTCTACCAAACGACGTGAAAAGTATGCCGATGCTGCTCTTTTTAGCACGTGCACATGGATTTGTGCCAAAACGCGTTTTAACCGCGCTTATGCATCTTTTGGTAGACGCGGATGCAGTTTTCTGCAAAACCACACGATATGCATGCAAATGGTGCTTTTGGAAGAACGCGCGTTTGGATTTCTACCAAACGACGTGAAAAGCATGCCAATGCTGCTCTTTTTAGAAGCCGCACATGGATTTGTGCCAAAACGCGTTTTAAGCATGCATATGCAAGTTTTGGTAGACGCGGATGCAGTTTTCTGCAAAACCACACGATATGCATGCAAATGGGGCTTTTGGCAGCACGCGCGTGTGGATTTCTACCAAACGACGTGAAAAGCATGCCAATGCTGCTCTTTTTAGAAGCCGCACATGGATTTGTGCCAAAACGCGTTTTAAGCATGCATATGCGTTTTGGTAGACGCGGATGCAGTTTTCTGCAAAACCACACGATATGCATGCCAATGGGGCTTTTGGCAGCACGCGCGTGTGGATTTCTACCAAACGACGTGAAAAGCATGCCAATGCTGCTCTTTTTAGAACCCGCTCATGGATTTGTGCCAAAACGCGTTTTAAGCTTTTGGTAGACGCGGATGCAGTTTTCTGCAAAACCACACGATATGCATGCAAATGGTGCTTTTGGCAGAACGCCCGTGTGGATTTCTACCAAACGACGTGAAAAGCATGCCAGTGCTGCTCTTTTTAGCACCCGCACAAGGACTTTTGCCAAAACGCGTTTTAAGCATGCATATGCATCTTTTGGTAGACGCGGCTGCAGTTTTCTGCAAAACCACACGATATGCATGCAAATGGTGCTTTTGGCAGAACGCGCGTGTGGATTTCTACCAAACGACGTGAAAAGCATGCCAATGCTGCTCTTTTTAGTAGCCGCACATGGATTTGTGCCAAAACGCGTTTTAAGCATGCATATGCATCTTTTGGTAGACGCGGATGCAGTTTTCTGCAAAACCACACGATATGCGTGCAAATTACACGATATGCATTCAAAGGGTGCCTTTGGCAGAACGCGCGCGTGGATTTCTACCACACGACGTGAAAAGCATGCCAATGCTGCTCTTTTTAGAACCCGCTCATGGATTTGTGCCAAAACGCGTTTTAAGCAAGCACATGCACTTTTTGGTAGATGCGGATGCAGTTTTCTGCAAAACCACACGATATGCATGCAAATGGTGCTTTTGGCAGAACGCGCGTGTGGATTTCTACCAAACGACGTGAAAAGCATGCCAATGCTGCTCTTTTTAGCACCCGCACATGGATTTTTTTCCAAAACGCGTTTTAAGCATGCATATGCATCTTTTGGTAGACGCGGCTGCAGTTTTCTGCAAAACCACACGATATGCTTGCCAATGGTGCTTTTGGCAGAACGGGCGTGTGGATTTCTACCAACCGACGTGAAAAGCATGCCAATGCTGCTCTGTTTAGAACCCGCACGTGGATTTGTGCCAAAACGCGTTTTAAGCATGCATATGCATCTTTTGGCAAACACGCATGCAGTTTCCTGCAAAACCACACGATATTCATGCAAATGGTGCTTTTGGCAGAACGCGCGTGTGGAGTTCTACCAAACGACGTGAAAAGCATGCCAATGCTGCTCTTTTTGGCACCCGCACATGGATTTGTGCCAAAACGCGTTTTAACCATGCATATGCATCTTTTGGTAGACGCGGATGCAGTTTTCTGCAAAACCACACGATATGCTTGCAAATGGTGCTTTTGGCAGAACGCGCGTGTGGAGTTCTACCAAACGACGTGAAAAGCATGCCGATGCTGCTCTTTTTAGCACCTGCACATGGATTTGTGCCAAAACGCGTTTTAAGCAAGCACATGCACTTTTTGGTAGATGCGGATGCAGTTTTCTGCAAAACCACACGATATGCATTCAAAGGGTGCTTTTGGCAGAACGCGCGCGTGGATTTCTACCACACGACGTGAAAAGCATGCCAATGCTGCTCTTTTTAGAACCCGCTCATGGATTTGTGCCAAAAGGCGTTTTAAGCAGGCATATGCAACTTTTGGTAGAAGCGGATGCAGTTTTCTGCAAAACCACACGATATGAATGCAAATGGTGATTTTGGCAGAACGCGCGTGTGGATTTCTACGAAACGACGTGAAAAGCATGCCAATGCTGCTCTTTTTAGCACCCGCACATGGATTTTTTCCAAAACGCGTTTTAAGCATGCATATGCATTTTTTGGTAGACGCGGCTGCAGTTTTCTGCAAAACCACACGATATGCATGCAAATGGTGCTTTTGGCAGAACGGGCGTGTGGATTTCTACCAACCGACGTGAAAAGCATGCCAATGCTGCTCTGTTTAGAACCCGCACGTGGATTTGTGCCAAAACGCGTTTTAAGCATGCATATGCATCTTTTGGCAGACACGGATGCAGTTTTCTGCAAAACCACACGATATGCATGCAAATGGTGCTTTTGGCAGAACGGGCGTGTGGATTTCTACCAACCGACGTGAAAAGCATGCCAATGCTGCTCTGTTTAGAACCCGCACGTGGATTTGTGCCAAAACGCGTTTTAAGCATGCATATGCATCTTTTGGCAGACACGGATGCAGTTTTCTGCAAAACCACACGATATGCATGCAAATGGTGCTTTTGGCAGAACGGGCGTGTGGATTTCTACCAACCGACGTGAAAAGCATGCCAATGCTGCTCTGTTTAGAACCCGCACGTGGATTTGTGCCAAAACGCGTTTTAAGCATGCATATGCATCTTTTGGCAGACACGGATGCAGTTTTCTGCAAAACCACACGATATGCATGCAAATGGTGCTTTTGGCAGAACGCGCGTGTGGAGTTCTACCAAACGACGTGAAAAGCATGCCAATGCTGCTCTTTTTGGCACCCGCACATGGATTTGTGCCAAAACGCGTTTTAACCATGCATATGCATCTTTTGGTAGACGCGGATGCAGTTTTCTGCAAAACAACACGATATGCATGCAAATGGTGCCTTTTGGCAGAACGCGCGTGTGGATTTCTACCAAACGACGTGAAAAGCATGCCAATGCTGCTCTTTTTAGAAGCCGCACATGGATTTGTGCCAAAACGCGCTTTAAGCATGCTTATGCATCTTTTGGTTGACACGGCTGCAGTTTTCTGCGAAACCACACGATATGCATGCAAATGGTGCTTTTGGCAGAACGCACGTGTGGATTTGTACCAAACGACGTGAAAAGCATGCCAATGCTGTTCTTTTTAGCACCCGCACATGGATTTATGCCAACACGCGTTTTAAGCATGCATATGCAACTTTTGGTAGACGCGGATGCAGTTTTCTGCAAAACCCCACGATATGCATGCAAATGGTGCTTTTGGCAGAACGCTCGTGTGGATTTCTACCAAACGACGTGAGAAGCATACCAATGCTGCTCTTTTTAGAACCCGCACATGGATTTGAGCCAAAACGCGTTTTAACCACGCTTATGCATCTTTTGGTAGACGCAGATGCAGTTTTCTGCAAAACCACACGATATGCATGCAAATGGTGTTTTGGCAGAACGCGCGTGTGGATTTCTACCAAACGACGTGAAAAGCATGCCAATGCTGCTCTTTTTAGAAGCCGCACATGGATTTGTGCCAAAACGCGCTTTAAGCATGCTTATGCATCTTTTGGTTGACACGGCTGCAGTTTTCTGCAAAACCACACGATATGCATGCAAATGGTGCTTTTGGCAGAACGCGCGTGTGGATTTCTACCAAACGACGTGAAAAGCATGCCAATGCTGCTCTTTTTAGAAGCCGCACATGGATTTCTGCCAAAACGCGTTTTAAACATGCATATACATCTTTTGGTTGATGCGGATGCAGTTTTCTGCAAAACCACACGATATGCATGCAAATGGTGCTTTTGGCAGAACGCGCGTGTGGATTTCTACCAAACGACGTGAAAAGCATGCCAATGCTGCTCTTTTTAGAACCCGCACATGGATTTGTGCCAAAACGCGTTTTAGGCATGCATATGCAACTTTTGGTAGACGCGGATGCAGTTTTCTGCAAAACCACACGATATGCATGCAAATGGTGTTTTGGCAGAACGCGCGTGTGGATTTCTACCAAACGACGTGAAAAGCATGCCAATGCTGCTCTTTTTAGAACCCGCACATGGATTTGTGCCAAAACGCGTTTTAAGCATGCATATGCAACTTTTGGTAGACGCGGATGCAGTTTTCTGCAAAACCACACGATATGCATGCAAATGGTGCTTTTGGCAGAACGCGCGTGTGGATTTCTACCAAACGACGTAAAAAGCATGCCAATGCTGCTCTTTTTAGAACCCGCACATGGATTTGTGCCAAAACGCGTTTTAACCACGCTTATGCATCTTTTGGTAGACGCGGATGCAGTTTTCTGCAAAACCACACGATATGCATGCAAATGGTGCTTTTGGCAGAACGCGCGTGTGGATTTCTACCAAACGACGTGAAAAGCATGCCAATGCTGCTCTTTGTAGAAGCCGCACATGGATTTGTGCCAAAACGCGTTTTAACCACGCTTATGCATCTTTTGGTAGACGCGGATGCAGTTTTCTGCAAAACCACACGATATGCATGCAAATGGTGCTTTTGGCAGAACGCGCGTGTGGATTTCTACCAAACGACGTGAAAAGCATGCCAATGCTGCTCTTTTTAGTAGCCGCACATGGATTTGTGCCAAAACGCGTTTTAAGCATGCATATGCATCTTTTGGTAGACGGGGATGCAGTTTTCTGCAAAACCACACGATATGTATGCAAATGGTGCTTTTTGCAGAACGCGCGTGTGGATTTCTACCAAACGACGTGAAAAGCATGCCAATGCTGCTCTTTTTAGCACCCGCACATGGATTTGTGCCAAAACGCGTTTTAAGCAAGCACATGCACTTTTTGGTAGACGCGGACGCAGTTTTCTGCAAAACCACACGATATGCATCCAAATGGTGCTTTTGGCAGAACGCGCGTGTGGATTTCTACCAAACGACGTGAAAAGCATGCCAATGCTGCTCTTTTTAGAACCCGCACATGGATTTGAGCCAAAACGCGTTTTAAGCATGCATATGCATCTTTTGGTAGATGCGGACGCAGTTTTCTGCAAAACCACAAGATATGCATGCAAATGGTGCTCTTGGCAGAACGCGCGTGTGGATTTCTACCAAACGACGTGAAAAGCGGGCCAATCTGCTCTTTTTAGAACCCGCACATGGATTTGTGCCAAAACGCGTTTTAAGCTTGCATATGCAAGTTTTGGTAGACGCGGATGCAGTTTTCTGCAAAACCACACGATATGCATGCAAATGCGGCTTTTGGCAGAACGCGCGTGTGGATTTCTACCAAACGACGTGAAAAGCATGCCAATGCTGCTCTTTTTAGAACCCGCACATGGATTTGAGCCAAAACACGTTTTAAGCATGCTTATGCATCTTTTGGTAGACGCGGATGCAGTTTTCTGCAAAACCACACGATATGCATGCAAATGGTGCTTTTGGCAGAACGCGCGTGTGGATTTCTACCAAACGACATGAAAAGTATGCCGATGCTGCTCTTTTTAGCACCCGCACATGTATTTATGCCAAAACGCGTTTTAAGCATGCATATGCATCTTTAGGCACACACGGATGCAGTTTTCTGCAAAACCACACGATATGCATGCAAATGGTGCTTTTGGCAGAACGCGCATGTGGATTTCTACCAAACGACGTGAAAAGCATTGCTGCTTTTTTTAGCACCCGCACATGGATTTGTGCCAAAACGCGTTTTAAGCAAGCACATGCACTTTTTGGTAGACGCGGATGCAGTTTTCTGCACAACTACATGATATGCATGCAAATGGTGCTTTTGGCAGAACGCGCGCGTGGATTTCGACCAAACGACGTGAGAAGCATACCAATGCTGCTCTTTTTAGCACCCGCACATGGATTTGTGCCAAAACGCGTTTTAAGCATGCATATGCATCTTTTGGTAGACGCGGATGCAGTTTTCTGCAAAACCACACGATATGCATGGAAATGGTGCTTTTGGCAGAACGCGCGTGTGGATTTCTACCAAACGACGTGAAAAGCATGCCAATGCTGCTCTTTTTAGAAGCCGCACATGGATTTGTGCCAAAACGCGTTTTAAGCATGCATATGCGTTTTGGTAGACGCGGATGCAGTTTTCTGCAAAACCACACGATATGCATGCCAATGGGGCTTTTGGCAGCACGCGCGTGTGGATTTCTACCAAACGACGTGAAAAGCATGCCAATGCTGCTCTTTTTAGAACCCGCTCATGGATTTGTGCCAAAACGCGTTTTAAGCTTTTGGTAGACGCGGATGCAGTTTTCTGCAAAACCACACGATATGCATGCAAATGGTGCTTTTGGCAGAACGCCCGTGTGGATTTCTACCAAACGACGTGAAAAGCATGCCAGTGCTGCTCTTTTTAGCACCCGCACAAGGACTTTTGCCAAAACGCGTTTTAAGCATGCATATGCATCTTTTGGTAGACGCGGCTGCAGTTTTCTGCAAAACCACACGATATGCATGCAAATGGTGCTTTTGGCAGAACGCGCGTGTGGATTTCTACCAAACGACGTGAAAAGCATGCCAATGCTGCTCTTTTTAGTAGCCGCACATGGATTTGTGCCAAAACGCGTTTTAAGCATGCATATGCATCTTTTGGTAGACGCGGATGCAGTTTTCTGAAAAACCACACGATATGCATGCAAATTACACGATATGCATTCAAAGGGTGCTTTTGGCAGAACGCGCGCGTGGATTTCTACCACACGACGTGAAAAGCATGCCAATGCTGCTCTTTTTAGAACCCGCTCATGGATTTGTGCCAAAACGCGTTTTAAGCAAGCACATGCACTTTTTGGTAGATGCGGATGCAGTTTTCTGCAAAACCACACGATATGCATGCAAATGGTGCTTTTGGCAGAACGCGCGTGTGGATTTCTACCAAACGACGTGAAAAGCATGCCAATGCTGCTCTTTTTAGCACCCGCACATGGATTTTTTCCAAAACGCGTTTTAAGCATGCATATGCATCTTTTGGTAGACGCGGCTGCAGTTTTCTGCAAAACCACACGATATGCTTGCAAATGGTGCTTTTGGCAGAACGGGCGTGTGGATTTCTACCAACCGACGTGAAAAGCATGCCAATGCTGCTCTGTTTAGAACCCGCACGTGGATTTGTGCCAAAACGCGTTTTAAGCATGCATATGCATCTTTTGGCAAACACGCATGCAGTTTCCTGCAAAACCACACGATATTCATGCAAATGGTGCTTTTGGCAGAACGCGCGTGTGGAGTTCTACCAAACGACGTGAAAAGCATGCCAATGCTGCTCTTTTTGGCACCCGCACATGGATTTGTGCCAAAACGCGTTTTAAGCATGCATATGCATCTTTTGGTAGACGCGGATGCAGTTTTCTGCAAAACCACACGATATGCTTGCAAATGGTGCTTTTGGCAGAACGCGCGTGTGGAGTTCTACCAAACGACGTGAAAAGCATGCCGATGCTGCTCTTTTTAGCACCTGCACATGGATTTGTGCCAAAACGCGTTTTAAGCAAGCACATGCACTTTTTGGTAGATGCGGATGCAGTTTTCTGCAAAACCACACGATATGCATTCAAAGGGTGCTTTTGGCAGAACGCGCGCGTGGATTTCTACCACACGACGTGAAAAGCATGCCAATGCTGCTCTTTTTAGAACCCGCTCATGGATTTGTGCCAAAAGGCGTTTTAAGCAGGCATATGCAACTTTTGGTAGAAGCGGATGCAGTTTTCTGCAAAACCACACGATATGCATGCAAATGGTGATTTTGGCAGAACGCGCGTGTGGATTTCTACGAAACGACGTGAAAAGCATGCCAATGCTGCTCTTTTTAGCACCCGCACATGGATTTGTGCCAAAACGCGTTTTAAGCATGCATATGCATCTTTTGGTAGACGCGGATGCAGTTTTCTGCAAAACCACACGATATGCATGGAAATGGTGCTTTTGGCAGAACGCGCGTGTGGATTTCTACCAAACGACGTGAAAAGTATGCCGATGCTGCTCTTTTTAGCACCTGCACACCGATTTGTGCGAAAACGCGTTTTAAGCAAGCACACGCAATTTTTCGTAGACGCGGACGCAGTTTTCTGCAAAACCACACGATATGCAAGCAAATGGGGCTTTTGGCAGAACGCGCGTGTGGATGTCTACCAAACGACGTGAAAAGCATGCCAATGCTGCTCTTTTTAGAACCCGCTCATGGATTTGTGCCAAAACGCGTTTTAACCACGCTTATGCATCTTTTGGTAGACGCGGATGCAGTTTTCTGCAAAACCACACGATATGCATGCAAATGGTGCTTTTGGCAGAACGCGCGTGTGGATTTCTACCAAACGACGTGAAAAGCATGCCAATGCTGCTCTTTTTAGAAGCCGCACATGGATTTGTGCCAAAACGCGTTTTAACCACGCTTATGCATCTTTTGGTAGACGCGGATGCAGTTTTCTGCAAAACCACACGATATGCATGCAAATGGTGCTTTTGGCAGAACGCGCGTGTGGATTTCTACCAAACGACGTGAAAAGCATGCCAATGCTGCTCTTTTTAGTAGCCGCACATGGATTTGTGCCAAAACGCGTTTTAAGCATGCATATGCATCTTTTGGTAGACGCGGATGCAGTTTTCTGCAAAACCACACGATATGCATGCAAATGGTGCTTTTGGCAGAACGCGCGTGTGGATTTCTACCAAACGACGTGAAAAGCATGCCAATGCTGCTCTTTTTAGAAGCCGCACATGGATTTGTGCCAAAACGCGCTTTAAGCATGCTTATGCATCTTTTGGTTGACACGGCTGCAGTTTTCTGCGAAACCACACGATATGCATGCAAATGGTGCTTTTGGCAGAACGCACGTGTGGATTTCTACCAAACGACGTGAAAAGCATGCCAATGCTGCTCTTTTTAGCACCCGCACATGTATTTATGCCAAAACGCGTTTTAAGCATGCATATGCAACTTTTCGTAGACGCGGATGCAGTTTTCTGCAAAACCCCACGATATGCATGCAAATGGTGCTTTTGGCAGAACGCTCGTGTGGATTTCTACCAAACGACGTGAGAAGCCTACCAATGCTGCTCTTTTTAGAACCCGCACATGGATTTGAGCCAAAACGCGTTTTAACCACGCTTATGCATCTTTTGGTAGACGCAGATGCAGTTTTCTGCAAAAACACACGATATGCATGCAAATGGTGCTTTTGGCAGAACGCGCGTGTGGATTTCTACCAAACGACGCGAAAAGCATGCCAATGCTGCTCTTTTTAGAAGCCGCACATGGATTTCTGCCAAAACGCGTTTTAAACATGCATATGCATCTTTTGGTAGATGCGGATGCAGTTTTCTGCAAAACCACACGATATGCATGCAAATGGTGCTTTTGGCAGAACGCGCGTGTGGATTTCTACCAAACGACGTGAAAAGCATGCCAATGCTGCTCTTTTTAGAACCCGCACATGGATTTGTGCCGAAACGTGTTTTAAGCATGCATATGCATCTTTTGGTTGACGCGGATGCAGTTTTCTGCAAAACCACACGATATGCATGCAAATGGTGCTTTTGGCAGAACGCGCGTGTGGATTTCTACCAAACGACGTGAAAAGCATGCCAATGCTGCTCTTTTTAGAACCCGCACATGGATTTGTGCCAGAACGCGTTTTAAGCATGCATATGCATCTTTTGGTAGACGCGGATGCAGTTTTCTGCAAAACCACACGATATGCATGCAAATGGTGCTTTTGGCCGAACGCGCGTGTGGATTTCTACCAAACGACGTGAAAAGCATGCCAATGCTGCTCTTTTTAGAACCCGCACATGGATTTGTACCAGAACGCGTTTTGAGCAAGCACATGCACTTTTTTGGTAGACGCCGATGCAGTTTTCTGCAAAACCACACGATATGCATGCAAATGGTGCTTTTGGCAGAACGCGCGTGTGGATTTCTACCAAACGTCGTGAAAAGCATGCCAATGCTGCTCTTTTTAGCACCCGCACATGGATTTGTGCCAAAACGCGTTTTAAGCATGCACCTGCACCTTTTGGTAGACGCGGATGCAGTTTTCTGCAAAACCACACGATATGCATGCAAATGGTGCTTTTGGCGGAACGCGCGTGTGGATTTCTACCAAACGACGTGAAAAGCATGCCAATGCTGCTCTTTTTAGCACCCGCACATGGATTTGTGCCAAAACGCGTTTTAAGCATGCATATGCATCTTTTGGTAGACGCGGATGCAGTTTTCTGCAAAACCACACGATATGCATGCAAATGGTGCTTTTGGCAGAACGCGCGTGTGGATTTCTTCCAAACGACGTGAAAAGCATGCCAACGCTGCTCGTTTTAGAACCCGCACAGGGATTTGTGCCAAAACGCGTTTTAACCACGCATATGCATCTTTTGGTAGACGCGGATGCAGTTTTCTGCAAAACCACACGATATGCATGCAAATGGTGCTTTTGGCAGAACGCGCCTGTGGATTTCTACCAAACCACGTGAAAAGCATGCCAACGCTGCTCTTTTTAGAACCCGCACATGGATTTGTGCCGAAACGCGTTTTAACCACGCATATGCATCTTTTGTTAGACGCGGATGCAGTTTTCTGCAAAACCACACGATATGCATGCAAATGGTGCTTTTGGCAGAACGCGCGTGTGAATTTCTACCAAACGACGTGAAAAGCATGCCAATGCTGCTCTTTTTAGAACCCGCACATGGATTTGTGCCAAAACGCGTTTTAAGCATGCATATGCAACTTTTGGTAGACGCGGATGCAGTTTTCTGCAAAACCACACGATATGCATGCAAATGGTGCTTTTGGCAGAACGCGCGTGTGGATTTCTTCCAAACGACGTGAAAAGCATGCCAACGCTGCTCTTTTTAGAACCCGCACATGGATTTGTGCCAAAACGCGTTTTAACCACGCATATGCATCTTTTGTTAGACGCGGATGCAGTTTTCTGCAAAACCACACGATATGCATGCAAATGGTGCTTTTGGCAGAACGCGCGTGTGAATTTTTACCAAACGACGTGAAAAGCATGCCAATGCTGCTCGTTTTAGAACCCGCACAGGGATTTGTGCCAAAACGCGTTTTAACCACGCATATGCATCTTTTGGTAGACGCGGATGCAGTTTTCTGCAAAACCACACGATATGCATGCAAATGGTGCTTTTGGCAGAACGCGCCTGTGGATTTCTACCAAACCACGTGAAAAGCATGCCAACGCTGCTCTTTTTAGAACCCGCACATGGATTTGTGCCGAAACGCGTTTTAACCACGCATATGCATCTTTTGTTAGACGCGGATGCAGTTTTCTGCAAAACCACACGATATGCATGCAAATGGTGCTTTTGGCAGAACGCGCGTGTGAATTTCTACCAAACGACGTGAAAAGCATGCCAATGCTGCTCTTTTTAGAACCCGCACATGGATTTGTGCCAAAACGCGTTTTAAGCATGCATATGCAACTTTTGGTAGACGCGGATGCAGTTTTCTGCAAAACCACACGATATGCATGCAAATGGTGCTTTTGGCAGAACGCGCGTGTGGATTTCTACCAAAGGACGTGAAAAGCATGCCAATGCTGCTCATTTTAGCACCCGCACATGGATTTGTGCCGAAACGCGTTTTAAGCATGCATATGCATCGTTTGGTAGACGCGGATGCAGTTTTCTGCAAAACCACACGATTTGCATGGAAATGGTGCTTTTGGCCGAACGCGCGTGTGGATTTCTACCAAACGACGTGAAAAGCATGCCAATGCTGCTCTTTTTAGAACCCGCACATGGATTTGTACCAGAACGCGTTTTAAGCATGCATATGCATCTTTTGCTAGACGCGGATGCAGTTTTCTGCAAAACCACACGATATGCATGCAAATGGTGCTTTTTGCAGAACGCGCGTGTTGATTTCTACCAAACGACGTGAAAAGCATGCCAATGCTGCTCTTTTTCGAACCCGCACCTGGATTTGTGCCAAAACGCGTTTGAAGCATGCATATGCAACTTTTGGTAGACGCGGATGCAGTTTTCTGCAAAACCACACGATATGCATGCAAATGGTGCTTTTGGCAGAACGCGCGTGTGGATTTCTACCAAACGACGTGAAAAGCATGCCAATGCTGCTCTTTTTGCACCTGCACATGGATTTGTGCCAAAACGCGTTTTAAGCAAGCACATGCACTTTTTTGGTAGACGCGGATGCAGTTTTCTACAAAACCACACGATATGCATGCAAATGGTGCTTTTGGCAGAACGCGCGTGTGGATTTCTACAAAACGTCGTGAAAAGCATGCCAATGCTGCTCTTTTTAGCACCCGCACATGGATTTGTGCCAAAACGCGTTTTAAGCATGCACCTGCACCTTTTGGTAGACGCGGATGCAGTTTTCTGCAAAACCACTAGATATGCATGCAAATGGTGCTTTTGGCAGAACGCGCGTGTGGATTTCTACCAAACGACGTGAAAAGCATGCCAATACTGCTCTTTTTAGCACCCGCACATGGATTTGTGCCAAAACGCGTTTTAACCACGCATATGCATCTTTTGGCAGAGGCGGATGCAGTTTTCTGCAAAACCACACGATATGCATGCAAATGGTGCTTTTGGCAGAACGCCCGTGTGGATTTCTACCAAACGACGTGAAAAGCATGCCAGTGCTGCTCTTTTTAGCACCCGCACAAGGACTTTTGCCAAAACGCGTTTTAAGCATGCATATGCATCTTTTGGTAGACGCGGCTGCAGTTTTCTGCAAAACTACACGATATGCTTGCAAATGGTGCTTGTGGCAGAACGCGCGTGTGGATTTCTACCAAATGACGTGAAAAGCATGCCAATGCTGCTCTTTTTAGAACCCGCAGATGGATTTGTGCCAAAACGCGTTTTAAGCTTGCACATGCAAGTTTTGGTAGACGCGGACGCAGTTTTCTGCAAAACCACATGATATGCATGCAAATGGTGCTTTTGGCAGAACGCGCGTGTGGATTTCTACAAACGACGTGAAAAGTATGCCGATACTGCTCTTTTTAGCACGTGCACAGGGATTTGTGCCAAAACGCGTTTTAACCGCGCTTATGCATCTTTTGGTAGACGCGGATGCAGTTTTCTGCAAAACCACACGATATGCATGCAAATGGTGCTTTTGGAAGAACGCGCGTTTGGATTTCTACCAAACGACGTGAAAAGCATGCCAATGCTGCTCTTTTTAGAAGCCGCACATGGATTTGTGCCAAAACGCGTTTTAAGCATGCATATGCAAGTTTTGGTAGACGCGGATGCAGTTTTCTGCAAAACCACACGATATGCATGCCAATGGGGCTTTTGGCAGCACGCGCGTGTGGATTTCTACCAAACGACGTGAAAAGCATGCCAATGCTGCTCTTTTTAGAAGCCGCACATGGATTTGTGCCAAAACGCGTTTTAAGCATGCATATGCAAGTTTTGGTAGACGCGGATGCAGTTTTCTGCAAAACCACACGATATGCATGCAAATGGGGCTTTTGGCAGCACGCGCGTGTGGATTTCTACCAAACGACGTGAAAAGCATGCCAATGCTGCTCTTTTTAGAAGCCGCACATGGATTTGTGCCAAAACGCGTTTTAAGCATGCATATGCAAGTTTTGGTAGACGCGGATGCAGTTTTCTGCAAAACCACACGATATGCATGCCAATGGGGCTTTTGGCAGCACGCGCGTGTGGATTTCTACCAAACGACGTGAAAAGCATGCCAATGCTGCTCTTTTTAGAACCCGCTCATGGATTTGTGCCAAAACGCGTTTTAAGCTTTTGGTAGACGCGGATGCAGTTTTCTGCAAAACCACACGATATGCATGCAAATGGTGCTTTTGGCAGAACGCCCGTGTGGATTTCTACCAAACGACGTGAAAAGCATGCCAGTGCTGCTCTTTTTAGCACCCGCACAAGGACTTTTGCCAAAACGCGTTTTAAGCATGCATATGCATCTTTTGGTAGACGCGGCTGCAGTTTTCTGCAAAACTACACGATATGCTTGCAAATGGTGCTTGTGGCAGAACGCGCGTGTGGATTTCTACCAAATGACGTGAAAAGCATGCCAATGCTGCTCTTTTTAGAACCCGCACATGGATTTGTGCCAAAACGCGTTTTAAGCTTGCACATGCAAGTTTTGGTAGACGCGGACGCAGTTTTCTGCAAAACCACACGATATGCATGCAAATGGTGCTTTTGGCAGAACGCGCGTGTGGATTTCTACCAAACGACGTGAAAAGCATGCCGATGCTGCTCTGTTTAAAACCCGCACATGGATTTGTGCCAAAACGTGTTTTAAGCATGCATATGCAACTTTTGGTAGACGCGGATGCAGTTTTCTGCAAAACCACACGATATGTATGCAAATGGTGCTTTTGGCAGAACGCGCGTGTGGATTTCTACCAAACGACGTGAAAAGCATGCCAATGCTGCTTTTTTAGCACCCGCACATGGATTTGTGCCAAAACGCTTTTTAAGCATGCATATGCAACTTTTGGTAGACGCGGATGCAGTTTTCTAGAAAACCACACGATATGCATGCAAATGGTGCTTTTGGCAGAACGCGCGTGTGGATTTCTACCAAACGACGTGAAAAGTATGCCGATACTGCTCTTTTTAGCACGTGCACAGGGATTTGTGCCAAAACGCGTTTTAACCGCGCTTATGCATCTTTTGGTAGACGCGGATGCAGTTTTCTGCAAAACCACACGATATGCATGCAAATGGTGCTTTTGGAAGAACGCGCGTTTGGATTTCTACCAAACGACGTGAAAAGCATGCCAATGCTGCTCTTTTTAGAAGCCGCACATGGATTTGTGCCAAAACGCGTTTTAAGCATGCATATGCAAGTTTTGGTAGACGCGGATGCAGTTTTCTGCAAAACCACACGATATGCATGCCAATGGGGCTTTTGGCAGCACGCGCGTGTGGATTTCTACCAAACGACGTGAAAAGCATGCCAATGCTGCTCTTTTTAGAAGCCGCACATGGATTTGTGCCAAAACGCGTTTTAAGCATGCATATGCAAGTTTTGGTAGACGCGGATGCAGTTTTCTGCAAAACCACACGATATGCATGCAAATGGGGCTTTTGGCAGCACGCGCGTGTGGATTTCTACCAAACGACGTGAAAAGCATGCCAATGCTGCTCTTTTTAGAAGCCGCACATGGATTTGTGCCAAAACGCGTTTTAAGCATGCATATGCAAGTTTTGGTAGACGCGGATGCAGTTTTCTGCAAAACCACACGATATGCATGCCAATGGGGCTTTTGGCAGCACGCGCGTGTGGATTTCTACCAAACGACGTGAAAAGCATGCCAATGCTGCTCTTTTTAGAACCCGCTCATGGATTTGTGCCAAAACGCGTTTTAAGCTTTTGGTAGACGCGGATGCAGTTTTCTGCAAAACCACACGATATGCATGCAAATGGTGCTTTTGGCAGAACGCCCGTGTGGATTTCTACCAAACGACGTGAAAAGCATGCCAGTGCTGCTCTTTTTAGCACCCGCACAAGGACTTTTGCCAAAACGCGTTTTAAGCATGCATATGCATCTTTTGGTAGACGCGGCTGCAGTTTTCTGCAAAACTACACGATATGCTTGCAAATGGTGCTTGTGGCAGAACGCGCGTGTGGATTTCTACCAAATGACGTGAAAAGCATGCCAATGCTGCTCTTTTTAGAACCCGCACATGGATTTGTGCCAAAACGCGTTTTAAGCTTGCACATGCAAGTTTTGGTAGACGCGGACGCAGTTTTCTGCAAAACCACACGATATGCATGCAAATGGTGCTTTTGGCAGAACGCGCGTGTGGATTTCTACCAAACGACGTGAAAAGCATGCCGATGCTGCTCTGTTTAAAACCCGCACATGGATTTGTGCCAAAACGTGTTTTAAGCATGCATATGCAACTTTTGGTAGACGCGGATGCAGTTTTCTGCAAAACCACACGATATGTATGCAAATGGTGCTTTTGGCAGAACGCGCGTGTGGATTTCTACCAAACGACGTGAAAAGCATGCCAATGCTGCTTTTTTAGCACCCGCACATGGATTTGTGCCAAAACGCTTTTTAAGCATGCATATGCAACTTTTGGTAGACGCGGATGCAGTTTTCTAGAAAACCACACGATATGCATGCAAATGGTGCTTTTGGCAGAACGCGCGTGTGGATTTCTACCAAACGACGTGAAAAGTATGCCGATACTGCTCTTTTTAGCACGTGCACAGGGATTTGTGCCAAAACGCGTTTTAACCGCGCTTATGCATCTTTTGGTAGACGCGGATGCAGTTTTCTGCAAAACCACACGATATGCATGCAAATGGTGCTTTTGGAAGAACGCGCGTTTGGATTTCTACCAAACGACGTGAAAAGCATGCCAATGCTGCTCTTTTTAGAAGCCGCACATGGATTTGTGCCAAAACGCGTTTTAAGCATGCATATGCAAGTTTTGGTAGACGCGGATGCAGTTTTCTGCAAAACCACACGATATGCATGCAAATGGGGCTTTTGGCAGCACGCGCGTGTGGATTTCTACCAAACGACGTGAAAAGCATGCCAATGCTGCTCTTTTTAGAAGCCGCACATGGATTTGTGCCAAAACGCGTTTTAAGCATGCATATGCAAGTTTTGGTAGACGCGGATGCAGTTTTCTGCAAAACCACACGATATGCATGCCAATGGGGCTTTTGGCAGCACGCGCGTGTGGATTTCTACCAAACGACGTGAAAAGCATGCCAATGCTGCTCTTTTTAGAACCCGCTCATGGATTTGTGCCAAAACGCGTTTTAAGCTTTTGGTAGACGCGGATGCAGTTTTCTGCAAAACCACACGATATGCATGCAAATGGTGCTTTTGGCAGAACGCCCGTGTGGATTTCTACCAAACGACGTGAAAAGCATGCCAGTGCTGCTCTTTTTAGCACCCGCACAAGGACTTTTGCCAAAACGCGTTTTAAGCATGCATATGCATCTTTTGGTAGACGCGGCTGCAGTTTTCTGCAAAACTACACGATATGCTTGCAAATGGTGCTTGTGGCAGAACGCGCGTGTGGATTTCTACCAAATGACGTGAAAAGCATGCCAATGCTGCTCTTTTTAGAACCCGCACATGGATTTGTGCCAAAACGCGTTTTAAGCTTGCACATGCAAGTTTTGGTAGACGCGGACGCAGTTTTCTGCAAAACCACACGATATGCATGCAAATGGTGCTTTTGGCAGAACGCGCGTGTGGATTTCTACCAAACGACGTGAAAAGCATGCCGATGCTGCTCTGTTGAGAACCCGCACATGGATTTGTGCCAAAACGTGTTTTAAGCATGCATATGCAACTTTTGGTAGACGCGGATGCAGTTTTCTGCAAAACCACACGATATGCATGCAAATGGTGCTTTTGGCAGAACGCGCGTGTTGATTTCTACCAAACGACGTGAAAAGCATGCCAATGCTGCTTTTTTAGCACCCGCACATGGATTTGTGCCAAAACGCGTTTTAAGCATGCATATGCAACTTTTGGTAGACGCGGATGCAGTTTTCTGGAAAACCACACGATATGCATGCAAATGGTGCTTTTGGCAGAACGCGCGTGTGGATTTCTACCAAACGACGTGAAAAGTATGCCGATGCTGCTCTTTTTAGCACGTGCACATGGATTTGTGCCAAAACGCGTTTTAACCGCGCTTATGCATCTTTTGGTAGACGCGGATGCAGTTTTCTGCAAAACCACACGATATGCATGCAAATGGTGCTTTTGGAAGAACGCGCGTTTGGATTTCTACCAAACGACGTGAAAAGCATGCCAATGCTGCTCTTTTTAGAAGCCGCACATGGATTTGTGCCAAAACGCGTTTTAAGCATGCATATGCAAGTTTTGGTAGACGCGGATGCAGTTTTCTGGAAAACCACACGATATGCATGCAAATGGTGCTTTTGGCAGAACGCGCGTGTGGATTTCTACCAAACGACGTGAAAAGTATGCCGATGCTGCTCTTTTTAGCACGTGCACATGGATTTGTGCCAAAACGCGTTTTAACCGCGCTTATGCATCTTTTGGTAGACGCGGATGCAGTTTTCTGCAAAACCACACGATATGCATGCAAATGGTGCTTTTGGAAGAACGCGCGTTTGGATTTCTACCAAACGACGTGAAAAGCGGGCCAATCTGCTCTTTTTAGAACCCGCACATGGATTTGTGCCAAAACGCGTTTTAAGCTTGCATATGCAAGTTTTGGTAGACGCGGATGCAGTTTTCTGCAAAACCACACGATATGCATGCAAATGCGGCTTTTGGCAGAACGCGCGTGTGGATTTCTACCAAACGACGTGAAAAGCATGCCAATGCTGCTCTTTTTAGAACCCGCACATGGATTTGAGCCAAAACGCGTTTTAAGCATGCTTATGCATCTTTTGGTAGACGCGGATGCAGTTTTCTGCAAAACCACACGATATGCATGCAAATGGTGCTTTTGGCAGAACGCGCGTGTGGATTTCTACCAAACGACATGAAAAGTATGCCGATGCTGCTCTTTTTAGCACCCGCACATGTATTTATGCCAAAACGCGTTTTAAGCATGCATATGCATCTTTAGGCACACACGGATGCAGTTTTCTGCAAAACCACACGATATGCATGCAAATGGTGCTTTTGGCAGAACGCGCATGTGGATTTCTACCAAACGACGTGAAAAGCATTGCTGCTTTTTTTAGCACCCGCACATGGATTTGTGCCAAAACGCGTTTTAAGCAAGCACATGCACTTTTTGGTAGACGCGGATGCAGTTTTCTGCACAACTACATGATATGCATGCAAATGGTGCTTTTGGCAGAACGCGCGCGTGGATTTCGACCAAACGACGTGAGAAGCATACCAATGCTGCTCTTTTTAGCACCCGCACATGGATTTGTGCCAAAACGCGTTTTAAGCATGCATATGCGTTTTGGTAGACGCGGATGCAGTTTTCTGCAAAACCACACGATATGCATGCCAATGGGGCTTTTGGCAGCACGCGCGTGTGGATTTCTACCAAACGACGTGAAAAGCATGCCAATGTTGCTCTTTTTAGAACCCGCTCAGGGATTTGTGCCAAAACGCGTTTTAAGCTTTTGGTAGACGCGGATGCAGTTTTCTGCAAAACCACACGATATGCATGCAAATGGTGCTTTTGGCAGAACGCCCGTGTGGATTTCTACCAAACGACGTGAAAAGCATGCCAGTGCTGCTCTTTTTAGCACCCGCACAAGGACTTTTGCCAAAACGCGTTTTAAGCATGCATATGCATCTTTTGGTAGACGCGGCTGCAGTTTTCTGCAAAACCACACGATATGCATGCAAATGGTGCTTTTGGCAGAACGCGCGTGTGGATTTCTACCAAACGACGTGAAAAGCATGCCAATGCTGCTCTTTTTAGTAGCCGCACATGGATTTGTGCCAAAACGCGTTTTAAGCATGCATATGCATCTTTTGGTAGACGCGGATGCAGTTTTCTGAAAAACCACACGATATGCATGCAAATTACACGATATGCATTCAAAGGGTGCTTTTGGCAGAACGCGCGCGTGGATTTCTACCACACGACGTGAAAAGCATGCCAATGCTGCTCTTTTTAGAACCCGCTCATGGATTTGTGCCAAAACGCGTTTTAAGCAAGCACATGCACTTTTTGGTAGATGCGGATGCAGTTTTCTGCAAAACCACACGATATGCATGCAAATGGTGCTTTTGGCAGAACGCGCGTGTGGATTTCTACCAAACGACGTGAAAAGCATGCCAATGCTGCTCTTTTTAGCACCCGCACATGGATTTTTTCCAAAACGCGTTTTAAGCATGCATATGCATCTTTTGGTAGACGCGGCTGCAGTTTTCTGCAAAACCACACGATATGCTTGCAAATGGTGCTTTTGGCAGAACGGGCGTGTGGATTTCTACCAACCGACGTGAAAAGCATGCCAATGCTGCTCTGTTTAGAACCCGCACGTGGATTTGTGCCAAAACGCGTTTTAAGCATGCATATGCATCTTTTGGCAAACACGCATGCAGTTTCCTGCAAAACCACACGATATTCATGCAAATGGTGCTTTTGGCAGAACGCGCGTGTGGAGTTCTACCAAACGACGTGAAAAGCATGCCAATGCTGGTCTTTTTGGCACCCGCACATGGATTTGTGCCAAAACGCGTTTTAAGCATGCATATGCATCTTTTGGTAGACGCGGATGCAGTTTTCTGCAAAACCACACGATATGCTTGCAAATGGTGCTTTTGGCAGAACGCGCGTGTGGAGTTCTACCAAACGACGTGAAAAGCATGCCGATGCTGCTCTTTTTAGCACCTGCACATGGATTTGTGCCAAAACGCGTTTTAAGCAAGCACATGCACTTTTTGGTAGATGCGGATGCAGTTTTCTGCAAAACCACACGATATGCATTCAAAGGGTGCTTTTGGCAGAACGCGCGCGTGGATTTCTACCACACGACGTGAAAAGCATGCCAATGCTGCTCTTTTTAGAACCCGCTCATGGATTTGTGCCAAAAGGCGTTTTAAGCAGGCATATGCAACTTTTGGTAGAAGCGGATGCAGTTTTCTGCAAAACCACACGATATGCATGCAAATGGTGATTTTGGCAGAACGCGCGTGTGGATTTCTACGAAACGACGTGAAAAGCATGCCAATGCTGCTCTTTTTAGCACCCGCACATGGATTTGTGCCAAAACGCGTTTTAAGCATGCATATGCATCTTTTGGTAGACGCGGATGCAGTTTTCTGCAAAACCACACGATATGCATGGAAATGGTGCTTTTGGCAGAACGCGCGTGTGGATTTCTACCAAACGACGTGAAAAGTATGCCGATGCTGCTCTTTTTAGCACCTGCACACCGATTTGTGCGAAAACGCGTTTTAAGCAAGCACACGCAATTTTTCGTAGACGCGGACGCAGTTTTCTGCAAAACCACACGATATGCAAGCAAATGGGGCTTTTGGCAGAACGCGCGTGTGGATGTCTACCAAACGACGTGAAAAGCATGCCAATGCTGCTCTTTTTAGAACCCGCTCATGGATTTGTGCCAAAACGCGTTTTAACCACGCTTATGCATCTTTTGGTAGACGCGGATGCAGTTTTCTGCAAAACCACACGATATGCATGCAAATGGTGCTTTTGGCAGAACGCGCGTGTGGATTTCTACCAAACGACGTGAAAAGCATGCCAATGCTGCTCTTTTTAGAAGCCGCACATGGATTTGTGCCAAAACGCGTTTTAACCACGCTTATGCATCTTTTGGTAGACGCGGATGCAGTTTTCTGCAAAACCACACGATATGCATGCAAATGGTGCTTTTGGCAGAACGCGCGTGTGGATTTCTACCAAACGACGTGAAAAGCATGCCAATGCTGCTCTTTTTAGTAGCCGCACATGGATTTGTGCCAAAACGCGTTTTAAGCATGCATATGCATCTTTTGGTAGACGCGGATGCAGTTTTCTGCAAAACCACACGATATGCATGCAAATGGTGCTTTTGGCAGAACGCGCGTGTGGATTTCTACCAAACGACGTGAAAAGCATGCCAATGCTGCTCTTTTTAGAAGCCGCACATGGATTTGTGCCAAAACGCGCTTTAAGCATGCTTATGCATCTTTTGGTTGACACGGCTGCAGTTTTCTGCGAAACCACACGATATGCATGCAAATGGTGCTTTTGGCAGAACGCACGTGTGGATTTCTACCAAACGACGTGAAAAGCATGCCAATGCTGCTCTTTTTAGCACCCGCACATGTATTTATGCCAAAACGCGTTTTAAGCATGCATATGCAACTTTTGGTAGACGCGGATGCAGTTTTCTGCAAAACCCCACGATATGCATGCAAATGGTGCTTTTGGCAGAACGCTCGTGTGGATTTCTACCAAACGACGTGAGAAGCCTACCAATGCTGCTCTTTTTAGAACCCGCACATGGATTTGAGCCAAAATGCGTTTTAACCACGCTTATGCATCTTTTGGTAGACGCAGATGCAGTTTTCTGCAAAACCACACGATATGCATGCAAATGGTGCTTTTGGCAGAACGCGCGTGTGGATTTCTACCAAACGACGCGAAAAGCATGCCAATGCTGCTCTTTTTAGAAGCCGCACATGGATTTCTGCCAAAACGCGTTTTAAACATGCATATGCATCTTTTGGTAGATGCGGATGCAGTTTTCTGCAAAACCACACGATATGCATGCAAATGGTGCTTTTGGCAGAACGCGCGTGTGGATTTCTACCAAACGACGTGAAAAGCATGCCAATGCTGCTCTTTTTAGAACCCGCACATGGATTTGTGCCGAAACGCGTTTTAAGCATGCATATGCATCTTTTGGTTGACGCGGATGCAGTTTTCTGCAAAACCACACGATATGCATGCAAATGGTGCTTTTGGCAGAACGCGCGTGTGGATTTCTACCAAACGACGTGAAAAGCATGCCAATGCTGCTCTTTTTAGAACCCGCACATGGATTTGTGCCAGAACGCGTTTTAAGCATGCATATGCATCTTTTGGTAGACGCGGATGCAGTTTTCTGCAAAACCACACGATATGCATGCAAATGGTGCTTTTGGCCGAACGCGCGTGTGGATTTCTACCAAACGACGTGAAAAGCATGCCAATGCTGCTCTTTTTAGAACCCGCACATGGATTTGTACCAGAACGCGTTTTGAGCAAGCACATGCACTTTTTTGGTAGACGCCGATGCAGTTTTCTGCAAAACCACACGATATGCATGCAAATGGTGCTTTTGGCAGAACGCGCGTGTGGATTTCTACCAAACGTCGTGAACAGCATGCCAATGCTGCTCTTTTTAGCACCCGCACATGGATTTGTGCCAAAACGCGTTTTAAGCATGCACCTGCACCTTTTGGTAGACGCGGATGCAGTTTTCTGCAAAACCACACGATATGCATGCAAATGGTGCTTTTGGCGGAACGCGCGTGTGGATTTCTACCAAACGACGTGAAAAGCATGCCAATGCTGCTCTTTTTAGCACCCGCACATGGATTTGTGCCAAAACGCGTTTTAAGCATGCATATGCATCTTTTGGTAGACGCGGATGCAGTTTTCTGCAAAACCACACGATATGCATGCAAATGGTGCTTTTGGCAGAACGCGCGTGTGGATTTCTTCCAAACGACGTGAAAAGCATGCCAACGCTGCTCGTTTTAGAACCCGCACATGGATTTGTGCCAAAACGCGTTTTAACCACGCATATGCATCTTTTGGTAGACGCGGATGCAGTTTTCTGCAAAACCACACGATATGCATGCAAATGGTGCTTTTGGCAGAACGCGCCTGTGGATTTCTACCAAACCACGTGAAAAGCATGCCAACGCTGCTCTTTTTAGAACCCGCACATGGATTTGTGCCGAAACGCGTTTTAAGCACGCATATGCATCTTTTGTTAGACGCGGATGCAGTTTTCTGCAAAACCACACGATATGCATGCAAATGGTGCTTTTGGCAGAACGCGCGTGTGAATTTCTACCAAACGACGTGAAAAGCATGCCAATGCTGCTCTTTTTAGAACCCGCACATGGATTTGTGCCAAAACGCGTTTTAAGCATGCATATGCAACTTTTGGTAGACGCGGATGCAGTTTTCTGCAAAACCACACGATATGCATGCAAATGGTGCTTTTGGCAGAACGCGCGTGTGGATTTCTACCAAAGGACGTGAAAAGCATGCCAATGCTGCTCATTTTAGCACCCGCACATGGATTTGTGCCGAAACGCGTTTTAAGCATGCATATGCATCGTTTGGTAGACGCGGATGCAGTTTTCTGCAAAACCACACGATTTGCATGGAAATGGTGCTTTTGGCCGAACGCGCGTGTGGATTTCTACCAAACGACGTGAAAAGCATGCCAATGCTGCTCTTTTTAGAACCCGCACATGGATTTGTACCAGAACGCGTTTTAAGCATGCATATGCATCTTTTGCTAGACGCGGATGCAGTTTTCTGCAAAACCACACGATATGCATGCAAATGGTGCTTTTTGCAGAACGCGCGTGTTGATTTCTACCAAACGACGTGAAAAGCATGCCAATGCTGCTCTTTTTAGAACCCGCACCTGGATTTGTGCCAAAACGCGTTTGAAGCATGCATATGCAACTTTTGGTAGACGCGGATGCAGTTTTCTGCAAAACCACACGATATGCATGCAAATGGTGCTTTTGGCAGAACGCGCGTGTGGATTTCTACCAAACGACGTGAAAAGCATGCCGATGCTGCTCTTTTTGCACCTGCACATGGATTTGTGCCAAAACGCGTTTTAAGCAAGCACATGCACTTTTTTGGTAGACGCGGATGCAGTTTTCTACAAAACCACACGATATGCATGCAAATGGTGCTTTTGGCAGAACGCGCGTGTGGATTTCTACAAAACGTCGTGAAAAGCATGCCAATGCTGCTCTTTTTAGCACCCGCACATGGATTTGTGCCAAAACGCGTTTTAAGCATGCACCTGCACCTTTTGGTAGACGCGGATGCAGTTTTCTGCAAAACCACACGATATGCATGCAAATGGTGCTTTTGGCAGAACGCGCGTGTGGATTTCTACCAAACGACGTGAAAAGCATGCCAATGCTGCTCTTTTTAGTAGCCGCACATGGATTTGTGCCAAAACGCGTTTTAAGCATGCATATGCATCTTTTGGTAGACGCGGATGCAGTTTTCTGCAAAACCACACGATATGCATGCAAATGGTGCTTTTGGCAGAACGCGCGTGTGGATTTCTACCAAACGACGTGAAAAGCATGCCAATGCTGCTCTTTTTAGAAGCCGCACATGGATTTGTGCCAAAACGCGCTTTAAGCATGCTTATGCATCTTTTGGTTGACACGGCTGCAGTTTTCTGCGAAACCACACGATATGCATGCAAATGGTGCTTTTGGCAGAACGCACGTGTGGATTTCTACCAAACGACGTGAAAAGCATGCCAATGCTGCTCTTTTTAGCACCCGCACATGTATTTATGCCAAAACGCGTTTTAAGCATGCATATGCAACTTTTGGTAGACGCGGATGCAGTTTTCTGCAAAACCCCACGATATGCATGCAAATGGTGCTTTTGGCAGAACGCTCGTGTGGATTTCTACCAAACGACGTGAGAAGCCTACCAATGCTGCTCTTTTTAGAACCCGCACATGGATTTGAGCCAAAATGCGTTTTAACCACGCTTATGCATCTTTTGGTAGACGCAGATGCAGTTTTCTGCAAAACCACACGATATGCATGCAAATGGTGCTTTTGGCAGAACGCGCGTGTGGATTTCTACCAAACGACGCGAAAAGCATGCCAATGCTGCTCTTTTTAGAAGCCGCACATGGATTTCTGCCAAAACGCGTTTTAAACATGCATATGCATCTTTTGGTAGATGCGGATGCAGTTTTCTGCAAAACCACACGATATGCATGCAAATGGTGCTTTTGGCAGAACGCGCGTGTGGATTTCTACCAAACGACGTGAAAAGCATGCCAATGCTGCTCTTTTTAGAACCCGCACATGGATTTGTGCCGAAACGCGTTTTAAGCATGCATATGCATCTTTTGGTTGACGCGGATGCAGTTTTCTGCAAAACCACACGATATGCATGCAAATGGTGCTTTTGGCAGAACGCGCGTGTGGATTTCTACCAAACGACGTGAAAAGCATGCCAATGCTGCTCTTTTTAGAACCCGCACATGGATTTGTGCCAGAACGCGTTTTAAGCATGCATATGCATCTTTTGGTAGACGCGGATGCAGTTTTCTGCAAAACCACACGATATGCATGCAAATGGTGCTTTTGGCCGAACGCGCGTGTGGATTTCTACCAAACGACGTGAAAAGCATGCCAATGCTGCTCTTTTTAGAACCCGCACATGGATTTGTACCAGAACGCGTTTTGAGCAAGCACATGCACTTTTTTGGTAGACGCCGATGCAGTTTTCTGCAAAACCACACGATATGCATGCAAATGGTGCTTTTGGCAGAACGCGCGTGTGGATTTCTACCAAACGTCGTGAAAAGCATGCCAATGCTGCTCTTTTTAGCACCCGCACATGGATTTGTGCCAAAACGCGTTTTAAGCATGCACCTGCACCTTTTGGTAGACGCGGATGCAGTTTTCTGCAAAACCACACGATATGCATGCAAATGGTGCTTTTGGCGGAACGCGCGTGTGGATTTCTACCAAACGACGTGAAAAGCATGCCAATGCTGCTCTTTTTAGCACCCGCACATGGATTTGTGCCAAAACGCGTTTTAAGCATGCATATGCATCTTTTGGTAGACGCGGATGCAGTTTTCTGCAAAACCACACGATATGCATGCAAATGGTGCTTTTGGCAGAACGCGCGTGTGGATTTCTTCCAAACGACGTGAAAAGCATGCCAACGCTGCTCGTTTTAGAACCCGCACATGGATTTGTGCCAAAACGCGTTTTAACCACGCATATGCATCTTTTGGTAGACGCGGATGCAGTTTTCTGCAAAACCACACGATATGCATGCAAATGGTGCTTTTGGCAGAACGCGCCTGTGGATTTCTACCAAACCACGTGAAAAGCATGCCAACGCTGCTCTTTTTAGAACCCGCACATGGATTTGTGCCGAAACGCGTTTTAAGCACGCATATGCATCTTTTGTTAGACGCGGATGCAGTTTTCTGCAAAACCACACGATATGCATGCAAATGGTGCTTTTGGCAGAACGCGCGTGTGAATTTCTACCAAACGACGTGAAAAGCATGCCAATGCTGCTCTTTTTAGAACCCGCACATGGATTTGTGCCAAAACGCGTTTTAAGCATGCATATGCAACTTTTGGTAGACGCGGATGCAGTTTTCTGCAAAACCACACGATATGCATGCAAATGGTGCTTTTGGCAGAACGCGCGTGTGGATTTCTACCAAAGGACGTGAAAAGCATGCCAATGCTGCTCATTTTAGCACCCGCACATGGATTTGTGCCGAAACGCGTTTTAAGCATGCATATGCATCGTTTGGTAGACGCGGATGCAGTTTTCTGCAAAACCACACGATTTGCATGGAAATGGTGCTTTTGGCCGAACGCGCGTGTGGATTTCTACCAAACGACGTGAAAAGCATGCCAATGCTGCTCTTTTTAGAACCCGCACATGGATTTGTACCAGAACGCGTTTTAAGCATGCATATGCATCTTTTGCTAGACGCGGATGCAGTTTTCTGCAAAACCACACGATATGCATGCAAATGGTGCTTTTTGCAGAACGCGCGTGTTGATTTCTACCAAACGACGTGAAAAGCATGCCAATGCTGCTCTTTTTAGAACCCGCACCTGGATTTGTGCCAAAACGCGTTTGAAGCATGCATATGCAACTTTTGGTAGACGCGGATGCAGTTTTCTGCAAAACCACACGATATGCATGCAAATGGTGCTTTTGGCAGAACGCGCGTGTGGATTTCTACCAAACGACGTGAAAAGCATGCCGATGCTGCTCTTTTTGCACCTGCACATGGATTTGTGCCAAAACGCGTTTTAAGCAAGCACATGCACTTTTTTGGTAGACGCGGATGCAGTTTTCTACAAAACCACACGATATGCATGCAAATGGTGCTTTTGGCAGAACGCGCGTGTGGATTTCTACAAAACGTCGTGAAAAGCATGCCAATGCTGCTCTTTTTAGCACCCGCACATGGATTTGTGCCAAAACGCGTTTTAAGCATGCACCTGCACCTTTTGGTAGACGCGGATGCAGTTTTCTGCAAAACCACACGATATGCATGCAAATGGTGCTTTTGGCAGAACGCGCGTGTGGATTTCTACCAAACGACGTGAAAAGCATGCCAATACTGCTCTTTTTAGCACCCGCACATGGATTTGTGCCAAAACGCGTTTTAACCACGCATATGCATCTTTTGGCAGAGGCGGATGCAGTTTTCTGCAAAACCACACGATATGCATGCAAATGGTGCTTTTGGCAGAACGCCCGTGTGGATTTCTACCAAACGACGTGAAAAGCATGCCAGTGCTGCTCTTTTTAGCACCCGCACAAGGACTTTTGCCAAAACGCGTTTTAAGCATGCATATGCATCTTTTGGTAGACGCGGCTGCAGTTTTCTGCAAAACTACACGATATGCTTGCAAATGGTGCTTGTGGCAGAACGCGCGTGTGGATTTCTACCAAATGACGTGAAAAGCATGCCAATGCTGCTCTTTTTAGAACCCGCAGATGGATTTGTGCCAAAACGCGTTTTAAGCTTGCACATGCAAGTTTTGGTAGACGCGGATGCAGTTTTCTGCAAAACCACATGATATGCATGCAAATGGTGCTTTTGGCAGAACGCGCGTGTGGATTTCTACCAAACGACGTGAAAAGTATGCCGATACTGCTCTTTTTAGCACGTGCACAGGGATTTGTGCCAAAACGCGTTTTAACCGCGCTTATGCATCTTTTGGTAGACGCGGATGCAGTTTTCTGCAAAACCACACGATATGCATGCAAATGGTGCTTTTGGAAGAACGCGCGTTTGGATTTCTACCAAACGACGTGAAAAGCATGCCAATGCTGCTCTTTTTAGAAGCCGCACATGGATTTGTGCCAAAACGCGTTTTAAGCATGCATATGCAAGTTTTGGTAGACGCGGATGCAGTTTTCTGCAAAACCACACGATATGCATGCAAATGGGGCTTTTGGCAGCACGCGCGTGTGGATTTCTACCAAACGACGTGAAAAGCATGCCAATGCTGCTCTTTTTAGAAGCCGCACATGGATTTGTGCCAAAACGCGTTTTAAGCATGCATATGCAAGTTTTGGTAGACGCGGATGCAGTTTTCTGCAAAACCACACGATATGCATGCCAATGGGGCTTTTGGCAGCACGCGCGTGTGGATTTCTACCAAACGACGTGAAAAGCATGCCAATGCTGCTCTTTTTAGAACCCGCTCATGGATTTGTGCCAAAACGCGTTTTAAGCTTTTGGTAGACGCGGATGCAATTTTCTGCAAAACCACACGATATGCATGCAAATGGTGCTTTTGGCAGAACGCCCGTGTGGATTTCTACCAAACGACGTGAAAAGCATGCCAGTGCTGCTCTTTTTAGCACCCGCACAAGGACTTTTGCCAAAACGCGTTTTAAGCATGCATATGCATCTTTTGGTAGACGCGGCTGCAGTTTTCTGCAAAACTACACGATATGCTTGCAAATGGTGCTTGTGGCAGAACGCGCGTGTGGATTTCTACCAAATGACGTGAAAAGCATGCCAATGCTGCTCTTTTTAGAACCCGCACATGGATTTGTGCCAAAACGCGTTTTAAGCTTGCACATGCAAGTTTTGGTAGACGCGGACGCAGTTTTCTGCAAAACCACACGATATGCATGCAAATGGTGCTTTTGGCAGAACGCGCGTGTGGATTTCTACCAAACGACGTGAAAAGCATGCCGATGCTGCTCTGTTTAAAACCCGCACATGGATTTGTGCCAAAACGTGTTTTAAGCATGCATATGCAACTTTTGGTAGACGCGGATGCAGTTTTCTGCAAAACCACACGATATGTATGCAAATGGTGCTTTTGGCAGAACGCGCGTGTGGATTTCTACCAAACGACGTGAAAAGCATGCCAATGCTGCTTTTTTAGCACCCGCACATGGATTTGTGCCAAAACGCTTTTTAAGCATGCATATGCAACTTTTGGTAGACGCGGATGCAGTTTTCTAGAAAACCACACGATATGCATGCAAATGGTGCTTTTGGCAGAACGCGCGTGTGGATTTCTACCAAACGACGTGAAAAGTATGCCGATACTGCTCTTTTTAGCACGTGCACAGGGATTTGTGCCAAAACGCGTTTTAACCGCGCTTATGCATCTTTTGGTAGACGCGGATGCAGTTTTCTGCAAAACCACACGATATGCATGCAAATGGTGCTTTTGGAAGAACGCGCGTTTGGATTTCTACCAAACGACGTGAAAAGCATGCCAATGCTGCTCTTTTTAGAAGCCGCACATGGATTTGTGCCAAAACGCGTTTTAAGCATGCATATGCAAGTTTTGGTAGACGCGGATGCAGTTTTCTGCAAAACCACACGATATGCATGCAAATGGGGCTTTTGGCAGCACGCGCGTGTGGATTTCTACCAAACGACGTGAAAAGCATGCCAATGCTGCTCTTTTTAGAAGCCGCACATGGATTTGTGCCAAAACGCGTTTTAAGCATGCATATGCAAGTTTTGGTAGACGCGGATGCAGTTTTCTGCAAAACCACACGATATGCATGCCAATGGGGCTTTTGGCAGCACGCGCGTGTGGATTTCTACCAAACGACGTGAAAAGCATGCCAATGCTGCTCTTTTTAGAACCCGCTCATGGATTTGTGCCAAAACGCGTTTTAAGCTTTTGGTAGACGCGGATGCAGTTTTCTGCAAAACCACACGATATGCATGCAAATGGTGCTTTTGGCAGAACGCCCGTGTGGATTTCTACCAAACGACGTGAAAAGCATGCCAGTGCTGCTCTTTTTAGCACCCGCACAAGGACTTTTGCCAAAACGCGTTTTAAGCATGCATATGCATCTTTTGGTAGACGCGGCTGCAGTTTTCTGCAAAACTACACGATATGCTTGCAAATGGTGCGTGTGGCAGAACGCGCGTGTGGATTTCTACCAAATGACGTGAAAAGCATGCCAATGCTGCTCTTTTTAGAACCCGCACATGGATTTGTGCCAAAACGCGTTTTAAGCTTGCACATGCAAGTTTTGGTAGACGCGGACGCAGTTTTCTGCAAAACCACACGATATGCATGCAAATGGTGCTTTTGGCAGAACGCGCGTGTGGATTTCTACCAAACGACGTGAAAAGCATGCCGATGCTGCTCTGTTGAGAACCCGCACATGGATTTGTGCCAAAACGTGTTTTAAGCATGCATATGCAACTTTTGGTAGACGCGGATGCAGTTTTCTGCAAAACCACACGATATGCATGCAAATGGTGCTTTTGGCAGAACGCGCGTGTGGATTTCTACCAAACGACGTGAAAAGCATGCCAATGCTGCTTTTTTAGCACCCGCACATGGATTTGTGCCAAAACGCGTTTTAAGCATGCATATGCAACTTTTGGTAGACGCGGATGCAGTTTTCTGGAAAACCACACGATATGCATGCAAATGGTGCTTTTGGCAGAACGCGCGTGTGGATTTCTACCAAACGACGTGAAAAGTATGCCGATGCTGCTCTTTTTAGCACGTGCACATGGATTTGTGCCAAAACGCGTTTTAACCGCGCTTATGCATCTTTTGGTAGACGCGGATGCAGTTTTCTGCAAAACCACACGATATGCATGCAAATGGTGCTTTTGGAAGAACGCGCGTTTGGATTTCTACCAAACGACGTGAAAAGCATGCCAATGCTGCTCTTTTTAGAAGCCGCACATGGATTTGTGCCAAAACGCGTTTTAAGCATGCATATGCAAGTTTTGGTAGACGCGGATGCAGTTTTCTGCAAAACCACACGATATGCATGCAAATGGGGCTTTTGGCAGCACGCGCGTGTGGATTTCTACCAAACGACGTGAAAAGCATGCCAATGCTGCTCTTTTTAGAAGCCGCACATGGATTTGTGCCAAAACGCGTTTTAAGCATGCATATGCAAGTTTTGGTAGACGCGGATGCAGTTTTCTGCAAAACCACACGATATGCATGCCAATGGGGCTTTTGGCAGCACGCGCGTGTGGATTTCTACCAAACGACGTGAAAAGCATGCCAATGCTGCTCTTTTTAGAAGCCGCACATGGATTTGTGCCAAAACGCGTTTTAAGCTTTTGGTAGACGCGGCTGCAGTTTTCTGCAAAACTACACGATATGCTTGCAAATGGTGCTTGTGGCAGAACGCGCGTGTGGATTTCTACCAAATGACGTGAAAAGCATGCCAATGCTGCTCTTTTTAGAACCCGCACATGGATTTGTGCCAAAACGCGTTTTAAGCTTGCACATGCACTTTTTGGTAGACGCGGACGCAGTTTTCTGCAAAAGCACACGATATGCATGCAAATGATGCTTTTGGCAGAACGCGCGTGTGGATTTCTACCAAACGACGTGAAAAGCAGGCCAATCTGCTCTTTTTAGAACCCGCACATGGATTTGTGCCAAAACGCGTTTTAAGCTTGCATATGCAAGTTTTGGTAGACGCGGATGCAGTTTTCTGCAAAACCACACGATATGCATGCAAATGGTGCTTTTGGCAGAACGCGCGTGTGGATTTCTACCAAACGACGTGAAAAAGTATGCCGATGCTGCTCGTTTTAGCACCTGCACATGGATTTGTGCCAAAACGCGTTTTAAGCAAGCACATTCAGTTTTTGGTAGACGCGGACGCAGTTTTCTACGAAAACCACAAGATATGCATGCAAATGGTGCTTTTGGCAGAACGCGCGTGTGGAGTTCTACCAAACGACGTGAAAAGCATGCCAATGCTGCTCTTTTTAGCACCTGCACATGGATTTTTGCCAAAACGCGTTTTTAAGCATGCATATGCATCTTTAGGCACACACGGATGCAGTTTTCTGCAAAACCACACGATATGCATGCAAATGGTGCTTTTGGCAGAACGCGCATGTGGATTTCTACCAAACGACGTGAAAAGCATTGCTGCTTTTTTTAGCACCCGCACATGGATTTGTGCCAAAACGCGTTTTAAGCAAGCACATGCACTTTTTGGTAGACGCGGATGCAGTTTTCTGCACAACTACATGATATGCATGCAAATGGTGCTTTTGGCAGAACGCGCGCGTGGATTTCGACCAAACGACGTGAGAAGCATACCAATGCTGCTCTTTTTAGCACCCGCACATGGATTTGTGCCAAAACGCGTTTTAAGCATGCATATGCATCTTTTGGTAGACGCGGATGCAGTTTTCTGCAAAACCACACGATATGCATGGAAATGGTGCTTTTGGCAAAACGCGCGTGTGGATTTCTACCAAACGACGTGAAAAGCATGCCAATGCTGCTCTTTTTAGAAGCCGCACATGGATTTGTGCAAAACGCGTTTTAAGCATGCATATGCGTTTTGGTAGACGCGGATGCAGTTTTCTGCAAAACCACACGATATGCATGCCAATGGGGCTTTTGGCAGCACGCGCGTGTGGATTTCTACCAAACGACGTGAAAAGCATGCCAATGTTGCTCTTTTTAGAACCCGCTCAGGGATTTTGTGCCAAAACGCGTTTTAAGCTTTTGGTAGACGCGGATGCAGTTTTCTGCAAAACCACACGATATGCATGCAAATGGTGCTTTTGGCAGAACGCCCGTGTGGATTTCTACCAAACGACGTGAAAAGCATGCCAGTGCTGCTCTTTTTAGCACCCGCACAAGGACTTTTGCCAAAACGCGTTTTAAGCATGCATATGCATCTTTTGGTAGACGCGGCTGCAGTTTTCTGCAAAACCACACGATATGCATGCAAATGGTGCTTTTGGCAGAACGCGCGTGTGGATTTCTACCAAACGACGTGAAAAGCATGCCAATGCTGCTCTTTTTAGTAGCCGCACATGGATTTGTGCCAAAACGCGTTTTAAGCATGCATATGCATCTTTTGGTAGACGCGGATGCAGTTTTCTGAAAAACCACACGATATGCATGCAAATTACACGATATGCATTCAAAGGGTGCTTTTGGCAGAACGCGCGCGTGGATTTCTACCACACGACGTGAAAAGCATGCCAATGCTGCTCTTTTTAGAACCCGCTCATGGATTTGTGCCAAAACGCGTTTTAAGCAAGCACATGCACTTTTTGGTAGATGCGGATGCAGTTTTCTGCAAAACCACACGATATGCATGCAAATGGTGCTTTTGGCAGAACGCGCGTGTGGATTTCTACCAAACGACGTGAAAAAGCATGCCAATGCTGCTCTTTTTAGCACCCGCACATGGATTTTTTCCAAAACGCGTTTTAAGCATGCATATGCATCTTTTGGTAGACGCGGCTGCAGTTTTCTGCAAAACCACACGATATGCTTGCAAATGGTGCTTTTGGCAGAACGGGCGTGTGGATTTCTACCAACCGACGTGAAAAGCATGCCAATGCTGCTCTGTTTAGAACCCGCACGTGGATTTGTGCCAAAACGCGTTTTAAGCATGCATATGCATCTTTTGGCAAACACGCATGCAGTTTCCTGCAAAACCACACGATATTCATGCAAATGGTGCTTTTGGCAGAACGCGCGTGTGGAGTTCTACCAAACGACGTGAAAAGCATGCCAATGCTGGTCTTTTTGGCACCCGCACATGGATTTGTGCCAAAACGCGTTTTAAGCATGCATATGCATCTTTTGGTAGACGCGGATGCAGTTTTCTGCAAAACCACACGATATGCTTGCAAATGGTGCTTTTGGCAGAACGCGCGTGTGGAGTTCTACCAAACGACGTGAAAAGCATGCCGATGCTGCTCTTTTTAGCACCTGCACATGGATTTGTGCCAAAACGCGTTTTAAGCAAGCACATGCACTTTTTGGTAGATGCGGATGCAGTTTTCTGCAAAACCACACGATATGCATTCAAAGGGTGCTTTTGGCAGAACGCGCGCGTGGATTTCTACCACACGACGTGAAAAGCATGCCAATGCTGCTCTTTTTAGAACCCGCTCATGGATTTGTGCCAAAAGGCGTTTTAAGCAGGCATATGCAACTTTGGTAGAAGCGGATGCAGTTTTCTGCAAAACCACACGATATGCATGCAAATGGTGATTTTGGCAGAACGCGCGTGTGGATT
>NW_027225883.1:0-43238 GCF_038994185.2 Dermacentor albipictus | reverse complement strand
CTTTTGGCAGAACGCGCGTGTGGATTTCTACCAAACGACGTGAAAAGCATGCCAATGGTGCTCTTTTTAGCACCCGCACATGGATTTGTGCCAAAACGCGTTTTAAGCATGAATATGCAACTTTTGGTAGACGAGGATGCAGTTTTCTGCAAAACCACACGATATGCATGCAAATGGTGCTTTTGGCAGAACGCGCGTGTGGATTTCTACCAAACGACGTGAAAAGCATGCCAATGCTGCTCTTTTTAGAACCCGCACATCGATTTGTGCCAAAACGCGTTTTAAGCATGAATATGACACTTTTGGTAGACGAGTATGCAGTTTTCTGCACAACCACACGATATGCATGCAAATGGTGCTTTTGGCAGAACGCCCGTGTGGATTTCTACCAAACGACGTGAAAAGCATGCCAATGCTGCTCTTTTTAGCACCCGCACATGGATTTGTGCCAAAACGCGTTTTAAGCATGAATACGCAACTTTTGGTAGACGAGAATGCAGTTTTCTGCAAAACCACACGATATGCATGCAAATGACGCTTTCGGCAGAACGCGCGTGTGGATTTCTACCAAACGACGTGAAAAGCATGCCAATGCTGCTCTTTTTAGAACCCGCACATGGATTTGTGCCAAAACGCGTTTTAAGCATGAATATGACACTTTTGGTAGACGAGGATGCAGTTTTCTGCAAAACCACACGATATGCATGCAAATAACGCTTTTGGGAGAACGCGCGTGTGGATTTCTACCAAACGACGTGAAAAGCATGCCAATGCTGCTCTTTTTAGAACCAGCACATGGATTTGTGCCAAAACGCGTTTTAAGCATGAATATGACACTTTTGGTAGACGAGGATGCAGTTTTCTGCAAAACCGCACGATATGCATGCAAATGACGCTTTTGGCAGAACGCGCGTGTGGATTTCTACCAAACGACGTGAAAAGCATGCCAATGCTGCTCTTTTTAGAACCCGCACATCGATTTGTGCCAAAACGCGTTTTAAGCATGAATATGACACTTTTGGTAGACGAGTATGCAGTTTTCTGCACAACCACACGATATGCATGCAAATGGTGCTTTTGGCAGAACGCCCGTGTGGATTTCTACCAAACGACGTGAAAAGCATGCCAATGCTGCTCTTTTTAGAACCCGCACATCGATTTGTGCCAAAACGCGTTTTAAGCATGAATATGACACTTTTGGTAGACGAGTATGCAGTTTTCTGCACAACCACACGATATGCATGCAAATGGTGCTTTTGGCAGAACGCCCGTGTGGATTTCTACCAAACGACGTGAAAAGCATGCCAATGCTGCTCTTTTAGCACCCGCACATGGATTTTTGCCAAAACGCGTTTTAAGCATGAATACCCAACTTTTGGTAGACGAGGATGCAGTTTTCTGCAAAACCACACGATATGCATGCAAATGACGCTTTTGGCAGAACGCGCGTGTGGATTTCTACCAAACGACGTGAAAAGCATGCCAATGCTGCTCTTTTTAGAACCCGCACATGGATTTGTGCCAAAACGCGTTTTAAGCATGAATACGCAACTTTTGGTAGACGAGGATGCAGTTTTCTGCAAAACCACACGATATGCATGCAAATGGTGCTTTTGGCAGAACGCGCGTGTGGATTTCTACCAAACGACGTGAAAAGCATGCCAATGCTGCTCTTTTTAGAACCCGCACATCGATTTGTGCCAAAACGCGTTTTAAGCATGAATATGACACTTTTGGTAGACGAGTATGCAGTTTTCTGCACAACCACACGATATGCATGCAAATGGTGCTTTTGGCAGAACGCCCGTGTGGATTTCTACCAAACGACGTGAAAAGCATGCCAATGCTGCTCTTTTTAGAACCCGCACATCGATTTGTGCCAAAACGCGTTTTAAGCATGAATATGACACTTTTGGTAGACGAGTATGCAGTTTTCTGCACAACCACACGATATGCATGCAAATGGTGCTTTTGGCAGAACGCCCGTGTGGATTTCTACCACACGACGTGAAAAGCATGCCAATGCTGCTCTTTTTAGCACCCGCACATGGATTTGTGCCAAAACGCGTTTTAAGCATGAATACGCAACTTTTGGTAGACGAGGATGCAGTTTTCTGCAAAACCACACGATATGCATGCAAATGACGCTTTTGGCAGAACGCGCGTGTGGATTTCTACCAAACGACGTGAAAAGCATGCCAATGCTGCTCTTTTTAGCACCCGCACATGGATTTGTGCCAAAACGCGTTTTAAGCATGAATACGCAACTTTTGGTAGACGAGGATGCAGTTTTCTGCAAAACCACACGATATGCATGCAAATGACGCTTTTGGCAGAACGCGCGTGTGGATTTCTACCAAACGACGTGAAAAGCATGCCAATGCTGCTCTTTTTAGCACCCGCACATGGATTTGTGCCAAAACGCGTTTTAAGCATGAATATGCAACTTTTGGTAGACGAGGATGCAGTTTTCTGCAAAACCACACGATATGCATGCAAATGGTGCTTTTGGCAGAACGCGCGTGTGGATTTCTACCAAACGACGTGAAAAGCATGCCAATGCTGCTCTTTTTAGAAACCGCACATGGATTTGTGCCAAAACGCGTTTTAAGCATGAATATGACACTTTTGGTAGACGAGGATGCAGTTTTCTGAAAAACCACACGATATGCATGCAAATGGTGCTTTTGGCAGAACGCGCGTGTGGATTTCAACCAAACGACGTGAAAAGCATGCCAATGCTGCTCTTTTTACAACCCGCACATGGATTTGTGCCAAAACGCGTTTTAAGCATGAATATGACACTTTTGGTAGACGAGGATGCAGTTTTCTGCAAAACCACTCGATATGCATGCAAATGGTGCTTTTGGCAGAACGCGCGTGTGGATTTCTACCAAACGACGTGAAAAGCATGCCAATGCTGCTCTTTTTAGCACCCGCACATGGATTTGTGCCAAAACGCGTTTTAAGCATGAATACGCAACTTTTGGTAGACGAGGATGCAGTTTTCTGCAAAACCACACGATATGCATGCAAATGACGCTTTTGGCAGAACGCGCGTGTGGATTTCTACGAAACGACGTGAAAAGCATGCCAATGCTGCTCTTTTTAGCACCCGCACATGGATTTGTGCCAAAACGCGTTTTAAGCATGAATATGCAACTTTTGGTAGACGAGGATGCAGTTTTCTGCAAAACCACACGATATGCATGCAAATGGTGCTTTTGGCAGAACGCGCGTGTGGATTTCTACCAAACGACGTGAAAAGCATGCCAATGCTGCTCTTTTTAGAACCCGCACATCAGTTTGTGCCAAAACGCGTTTTAAGGGGACAGGGTAGGTCCTATTCTAGCCATGCATTTTAGGCTATGTTTGTGACCCTTTTTCTCATGATCTGCTGGGGTTAGAACAATAATCTTGGTGGCATTGTAATCAGCAATGTTAGGTAGTTTTACTGAACCAGGATTATTTGTTTTTAGAGATTAGATTTTTTGTTTTCATTTTTTTACTGGACCCACCAAATTTTAGAGCCAAAATCTGCAGTAAATAGCCTGTAAACAAAAATCCCCTACAAGAATATTTAAAATCCTGGTTCAGTAGACTTTCTGTAATGTTTGCTGAATATCTGGAAAATTTTGTCGCCCTAGCGCTTGTTGTTTCTGAAAAAAAGGGTCAAATGCAGCAAAATTTGGTGTTTTGAGATAATTGGCTTTGAAGTGGAAGAAAGAGCTTTATTGCAATATAGGACTATAGAAACAAATTCTGGCGCATTTTTTCAATAGCCACCAGCCTGGTAGTCCCCTCCATCATCAACACTTCTTTTCTGAGCTAGCTGCCTAGTTTTCCCGGCCTGCTTAGTTACCAGTCGTGCAGACCTCTCTGCAAAGTACACTCGCCGCCGGTCAACTTCGCGCAACCACTGGACTGTGAACCGTCCTGGAGAAACTCCAAATGACCTCAAAATGTCGGCTCGAGCATTGCTGCGGTCATTAAAAGTTAGCACAGCATCCATTGTCACTATTTTCGGCGCCTTGAGGCCAAGAAAGACATTGTTCGGAGCGCGCTCCCATACAACCTTGTTGAACGCCTCATTCGCGTTCTGAGTTTTTCCATGGAAACATTTCTGGAGAAGCTCAGGCTTTGAGAGCTGCTGAAACACCGGCGTTCCGTTTCCAGCGTTCCGCCGAGCGCGAAAGCTTCGATGCAGACGCGCACGTGGTGGCCGTGGTGCCCACTCCTGGATTGTGTTGCAGACAATTGGGGTCATTGGAGATCGACTTATGCCGGTTTCCGTGGAAGAGACGTTTTTTAAAGCACTTCTTTGGCTTCGTCATTGCATTACCGCTAAATAACCAGCAACAAAGTATAAATAAATTCGATTGTCCGCGAAAACACGCCAAAGCACGCGCAAAACGCCCCGCGTTACGAGTAATCCAGCTGCGTCTTAGGATTCGTTTGACTAAGCGAAATATGCTAGCTATGTTTTCACTGTTGCCAAATGAGTGACAGCCATTCCGCTAAACGTGAAAAAAAAATAGGCGGTGAAAAAAAATTTTTTTTCAGTTTAGGAGAGGCAAAGTTCCCGAGCATGTGGGAAAGGGGGCGTGGCTGGATGCTGCCTAGGTTTCGAAAAATGTTGATTTTGAGGTAAATATTTCGCGTAGGCGCAAATGAAACACTGGGCCATGTTAAGGAAAGAATAGAGATTTTAAATTACACAAAAACAAAAAGTCGATTTTTTTCGGAAAATTTGCCTACCCTGTTCCCTTAAGCATGAATATGACACTTTTGGTAGACGAGTATGCAGTTTTCTGCACAACCACACGATATGCATGCAAATGGTGCTTTTGGCAGAACGCCCGTGTGGATTTCTACCAAACGACGTGAAAAGCATGCCAATGCTGCTCTTTTTAGCACCCGCACATGGATTTGTGCCAAAACGCGTTTTAAGCATGAATACGCAACTTTTGGTAGACGAGAATGCAGTTTTCTGCAAAACGACACGATATGCATGCAAATGACGCTTTCGGCAGAACGCGCGTGTGGATTTCTACCAAACGACGTGAAAAGCATGCCAATGCTGCTCTTTTTAGAACCCGCACATGGATTTGTGCCAAAACGCGTTTTAAGCATGAATATGACATTTTGGTAGACGAGGATGCAGTTTTCTGCAAAACCACACGATATGCATGCAAATAACGCTTTTGGCAGAACGCGCGTGTGGATTTCTACCAAACGACGTGAAAAGCATGCCAATGCTGCTCTTTTTAGAACCCGCACATCGATTTGTGCCAAAACGCGTTTTAAGCATGAATATGACACTTTTGGTAGACGAGTATGCAGTTTTCTGCACAACCACACGATATGCATGCAAATGGTGCTTTTGGCAGAACGCCCGTGTGGATTTCTACCAAACGACGTGAAAAGCATGCCAATGCTGCTCTTTTTAGCACCCGCACATGGATTTTTGCCAAAACGCGTTTTAAGCATGAATACGCAACTTTTGGTAGACGAGGATGCAGTTTTCTGCAAAACCACACGATATGCATGCAAATGACGCTTTTGGCAGAACGCGCGTGTGGATTTCTACCAAACGACGTGAAAAGCATGGCAATGCTGCTCTTTTTAGAACCCGCACATGGATTTGTGCCAAAACGCGTTTTAAGCATGAATATGACACTTTTGGTAGACGAGTATGCAGTTTTCTGCAAAACTACACGATATGCATGCAAATGGTGCTTTTGGCAGAACGAGCGTGTGGATTTCTACCAAACGACGTGAAAAGCATGCCAATGCTGCTCTTTTTAGCACCCGCACATGGATTTGTGCCAAAACGCGTTTTAAGCATGAATACGCAACTTTTGGTAGACGAGGATGCAGTTTTCTGCAAAACCACACGATATGCATGCAAATGGTGCTTTTGGCAGAACACGCGTGTGGATTTCTACCAAACGACGTGAAAAGCATGCCAATGCTGCTCTTTTTAGAACCCGCACATCGATTTGTGCCAAAACGCGTTTTAAGCATGAATATGACACTTTTGGTAGACGAGTATGCAGTTTTCTGCACAACCACACGATATGCATGCAAATGGTGCTTTTGGCAGAACGCACGTGTGGATTTCTACCAAACGACGTGAAAAGCATGCCAATGCTGCTCTTTTTAGCACCCGCACATGGATTTGTGCCAAAACGCGTTTTAAGCATGAATACGCAAGTTTTGGTAGACGAGGATGCAGTTTTCTGCAAAACCACACGATATGCATGCAAATGACGCTTTTGGCAGAACGCGCGTGTGGATTTCTACCAAACGACGTGAAAAGCATGCCAATGCTGCTCTTTTTAGCACCCGCACATAAATTTGTGCCAAAACGCGTTTTAAGCATGAATACGCAACTTTTGGTAGACGAGAATGCAGTTTTCTGCAAAACCACACGATATGCATGCAAATGACGCTTTTGGCAGAACGCGCGTGTGGATTTCTACCAAACGACGTGAAAAGCATGCCAATGCTGCTCTTTTTAGAACCCGCACATGGATTTGTGCCAAAACGCGTTTTAAGCATGAATATGACACTTTTGGTAGACGAGGATGCAGTTTTCTGCAAAACCACACGATATGCATGCAAATGACGCTTTTGGCAGAACGCGCGTGTGGATTTCTACCAAACGACGTGAAAAGCATCCTGCTAGTAACAGCGCAAATATAGACAAGGGACGAGACAGGAAGACACCACAAGCGCTGTCTTCCTGTCTCGTCCCTTGTCTATATTTGCGCTGTTACTAGCAGGATGGAAAACCAACAAGCCCAAGCTGCTATTCTAGCGAAATACATTTCTAGTACCTCGGGCCCTTTTCAATGTTTTGCAGTGCTTGTGGTGTCTTCCTGTCTCGTCCCTTGTCTATATTTGCGCTGTTACTAGCAGGATGGAAAACCAACAAGCCCAAGCTGCTATTCTAGTGAAAAGCATGCCAATGCTGCTCTTTTTAGAACCCGCACATCGATTTGTGCCAAAACGCGTTTTAAGCATGAATATGACACTTTTGGTAGACGAGTATGCAGTTTTCTGCACAACCACACGATATGCATGCAAATGGTGCTTTTGGCAGAACGCCCGTGTGGATTTCTACCAAACGACGTGAAAAGCATGCCATTGCTGCTCTTTTTAGCACCCGCACATGGATTTTTGCCAAAACGCGTTTTAAGCATGAATACGCAACTTTTGGTAGACGAGGATGCAGTTTTCTGCAAAACCACACGATATGCATGCAAATGACGCTTTTGGCAGAACGCGCGTGTGGATTTCTACCAAACGACGTGAAAAGCATGCCAATGCTGCTCTTTTTAGAACCCGCACATGGATTTGTGCCAAAACGCGTTTTAAGCATGAATATGACACTTTTGGTGGACGAGTATGCAGTTTTCTGCAAAACTACACGATATGCATGCAAATGGTGCTTTTGGCAGAACGAGCGTGTGGATTTCTACCAAACGACGTGAAAAGCATGCCAATGCTGCTCTTTTTAGCACCCGCACATGGATTTGTGCCAAAACGCGTTTTAAGCATGAATACGAAACTTTGTTAGACGAGGATGCAGTTTTCTGCAAAACCACACGATATGCATGCAAATGGTGCTTTTGGCAGAACGCGCGTGTGGATTTCTACCAAACGACGTGAAAAGCATGCCAATGCTGCTCTTTTTAGAACCCGCACATCGATTTGTGCCAAAACGCGTTTTAAGCATGAATATGACACTTTGGTAGACGAGTATGCAGTTTTCTGCACAACCACACGATATGCATGCAAATGGTGCTTTTGGCAGAACGCCCGTGTGGATTTCTACCACACGACGTGAAAAGCATGCCAATGCTGCTCTTTTTAGCACCCGCACATGGATTTGTGCCAAAACGCGTTTTAAGCATGAATACGCAACTTTTGGTAGACGAGGATGCAGTTTTCTGCAAAACCACACGATATGCATGCAAATGACGCTTTTGGCAGAACGCGCGTGTGGATTTCTACCAAACGACGTGAAAAGCATGCCAATGCTGCTCTTTTTAGCACCCGCACATGGATTTGTGCCAAAACGCGTTTTAAGCATGAATACGCAACTTTTGGTAGACGAGAATGCAGTTTTCTGCAAAACCACACGATATGCATGCAAATGACGCTTTTGGCAGAACGCGCGTGTGGATTTCTACCAAACGACGTGAAAAGCATGCCAATGCTGCTCTTTTTAGCACCCGCACATGGATTTGTGCCAAAACGCGTTTTAAGCATGAATATGCAACTTTTTGTAGACGAGGATGCAGTTTTCTGCAAAACCACGCGATATGCATGCAAATGGTGCTTTTGGCAGAACGCGCGTGTGGATTTCTACCAAACGACGTGAAAAGCATGCCAATGCTGCTCTTTTTAGAACCCGCACATCGATTTGTGCCAAAACGCGTTTTAAGCATGAATATGACACTTTTGGTAGACGAGTATGCAGTTTTCTGCACAACCACACGATATGCATACAAATGGTGCTTTTGGCAGAACGCCCGTGTGGATTTCTACCACACGACGTGAAAAGCATGCCAATGCTGCTCTTTTTAGCACCCGCACATGGATTTCTGCCAAAACGCGTTTTAAGCATGAATACGCAACTTTTGGTAGACGAGGATGCAGTTTTCTGCAAAAGCACACGATATGAATGCAAATGACGCTTTTGGCAGAACGCGCGTGTGGATTTCTACCAAACGACGTGAAAAGCATGCCAATGCTGCTCTTTTTAGCACCCGCACATGGATTTGTGCCAAAACGCGTTTTAAGCATGAATATGCAACTTTTGGTAGACGAGGATGCAGTTTTCTGCAAAACCACACGATATGCATGCAAATGGTGCTTTTGGCAGAACGCGCGTGTGGATTTCTACCAAACGACGTGAAAAGCATGCCAATGCTGCTCTTTTTAGAAACCGCACATGGATTTGTGCCAAAACGCGTTTTAAGCATGAATATGACTCTTTTGGTAGACGAGGATGCAGTTTTCTGCAAAACCACACGATATGCATGCAAATGGTGCTTTTGGAAGAACGCGCGTGTGGATTTCTACCAAACGACGTGAAAAGCATGCCAATGCTGCTCTTTTTACAACACGCACATGGATTTGTACCAAAACGCGTTTTAAGCATGAATATGACACTTTTGGTAGACGAGGATGCAGTTTTCTGCAAAACCACACGATATGCATGCAAATGGTGCTTTTGGAAGAACGCGCGTGTGGATTTCTACCAAACGACGTGAAAAGCATGCCAATGCTGCTCTTTTTAGCACCCGCACATGGATTTGTGCCAAAACGCGTTTTAAGCATGAATACGCAACTTTTGGTAGACGAGGATGCAGTTTTCTGCAAAACCACACGATATGCATGCAAATGACGCTTTTGGCAGAACGCGCGTGTGGATTTCTACCAAACGACGTGAAAAGCATGCCAATGCTGCTCTTTTTAGCACCCGCACATGGATTTGTGCCAAAACGCGTTTTAAGCATGAATATGCAACTTTTGGTAGACGAGGATGCAGTTTTCTGCAAAACCACACGATATGCATGCAAATGGTGCTTTTGGCAGAACGCGCGTGTGGATTTCTACCAAACGACGTGAAAAGCATGCCAATGCTGCTCTTTTTAGAACCCGCACATCGATTTGTGCCAAAACGCGTTTTAAGCATGAATATGACACTTTTGGTAGACGAGTATGCAGTTTTCTGCACAACCACACGATATGCATGCAAATGGTGCTTTTGGCAGAACGCCCGTGTGGATTTCTACCAAACGACGTGAAAAGCATGCCAATGCTGCTCTTTTTAGCACACGCACATGGATTTGTGCCAAAACGCGTTTTAAGCATGAATACGCAACTTTTGGTAGACGAGAATGCAGTTTTCTGCAAAACCACACGATATGCATGCAAATGACGCTTTCGGCAGAACGCGCGTGTGGATTTCTACCAAACGACGTGAAAAGCATGCCAATGCTGCTCTTTTTAGAACCCGCACATGGATTTGTGCCAAAACGCGTTTTAAGCATGAATATGACACTTTTGGTAGACGAGTATGCAGTTTTCTGCACAACCACACGATATGCATGCAAATGGTGCTTTTGGCAGAACGCCCGTGTGGATTTCTACCACACGACGTGAAAAGCATGCCAATGCTGCTCTTTTTAGCACCCGCACATGGATTTCTGCCAAAACGCGTTTTAAGCATGAATACGCAACTTTTGGTAGACGAGGATGCAGTTTTCTGCAAAAGCACACGATATGCATGCAAATGACGCTTTTGGCAGAACGCGCGTGTGGATTTCTACCAAACGACGTGAAAAGCATGCCAATGCTGCTCTTTTTAGCACCCGCACATGGATTTGTGCCAAAACGCGTTTTAAGCATGAATATGCAACTTTTGGTAGACGAGGATGCAGTTTTCTGCAAAACCACACGATATGCATGCAAATGGTGCTTTTGGCAGAACGCGCGTGTGGATTTCTACCAAACGACGTGAAAAGCATGCCAATGCTGCTCTTTTTAGAAACCGCACATGGATTTGTGCCAAAACGCGTTTTAAGCATGAATATGACTCTTTTGGTAGACGAGGATGCAGTTTTCTGCAAAACCACACGATATGCATGCAAATGGTGCTTTTGGCAGAACGCGCGTGTGGATTTCTACCAAACGACGTGAAAAGCATGCCAATGCTGCTCTTTTTACAACACGCACATGGATTTGTACCAAAACGCGTTTTAAGCATGAATATGACACTTTTGGTAGACGAGGATGCAGTTTTCTGCAAAACCACACGATATGCATGCAAATGGTGCTTTTGGAAGAACGCGCGTGTGGATTTCTACCAAACGACGTGAAAAGCATGCCAATGCTGCTCTTTTTAGCACCCGCACATGGATTTGTGCCAAAACGCGTTTTAAGCATGAATACGCAACTTTTGGTAGACGAGGATGCAGTTTTCTGCAAAACCACACGATATGCATGCAAATGACGCTTTTGGCAGAACGCGCGTGTGGATTTCTACCAAACGACGTGAAAAGCATGCCAATGCTGCTCTTTTTAGCACCCGCACATGGATTTGTGCCAAAACGCGTTTTAAGCATGAATATGCAACTTTTGGTAGACGAGGATGCAGTTTTCTGCAAAACCACACGATATGCATGCAAATGGTGCTTTTGGCAGAACGCGCGTGTGGATTTCTACCAAACGACGTGAAAAGCATGCCAATGCTGCTCTTTTTAGAACCCGCACATCGATTTGTGCCAAAACGCGTTTTAAGCATGAATATGACACTTTTGGTAGACGAGTATGCAGTTTTCTGCACAACCACACGATATGCATGCAAATGGTGCTTTTGGCAGAACGCCCGTGTGGATTTCTACCAAACGACGTGAAAAGCATGCCAATGCTGCTCTTTTTAGCACACGCACATGGATTTGTGCCAAAACGCGTTTTAAGCATGAATACGCAACTTTTGGTAGACGAGAATGCAGTTTTCTGCAAAACCACACGATATGCATGCAAATGACGCTTTCGGCAGAACGCGCGTGTGGATTTCTACCAAACGACGTGAAAAGCATGCCAATGCTGCTCTTTTTAGAACCCGCACATGGATTTGTGCCAAAACGCGTTTTAAGCATGAATATGACACTTTTGGTAGACGAGGATGCAGTTTTCTGCAAAACCACACGATATGCATGCAAATAACGCTTTTGGCAGAACGCGCGTGTGGATTTCTACCAAACGACGTGAAAAGCATGCCAATGCTGCTCTTTTTAGAACCCGCACATCGATTTGTGCCAAAACGCGTTTTAAGCATGAATATGACACTTTTGGTAGACGAGTATGCAGTTTTCTGCACAACCACACGATATGCATGCAAATGGTGCTTTTGGCAGAACGCCCGTGTGGATTTCTACCAAACGACGTGAAAAGCATGCCAATGCTGCTCTTTTTAGCACCCGCACATGGATTTTTGCCAAAACGCGTTTTAAGCATGAATACGCAACTTTTGGTAGACGAGGATGGAGTTTTCTGCAAAACCACACGATATGCATGCAAATGACGCTTCTGGCAGAACGCGCGTGTGGATTTCTACCAAACGACGTGAAAAGCATGCCAATGCTGCTCTTTTTAGAACCCGCACATGGATTTGTGCCAAAACGCGTTTTAAGCATGAATATGACACTTTTGGTAGACGAGTATGCAGTTTTCTGCAAAACTACACGATATGCATGCAAATGGTGCTTTTGGCAGAACGAGCGTGTGGATTTCTACCAAACGACGTGAAAAGCATGCCAATGCTGCTCTTTTTAGCACCCGCACATGGATTTGTGCCAAAACGCGTTTTAAGCATGAATACGCAACTTTTGGAAGACGTGGATGCAGTTTTCTGCAAAACCACACGATATGCATGCAAATGACGCTTTTGGCAGAACGCGCGTGTGGATTTCTACCAAACGACGTGAAAAGCATGCCAATGCTGCTCTTTTTAGAACCCGCACACGGATTTGTGCCAAAACGCGTTTTAAGCATAAATATGACACTTTTGGTAGACGAGGATGCAGTTTTCTGCAAAACCACACGATATGCATGCAAATGGTGCTTTTGGCAGAACGCGCGTGTGGATTTCTACCAAACGACGTGAAAAGCATGCCAATGCTGCTCTTTTTAGCACCCGCACATGGATTTGTGCCAAAACGCGTTTTAAGCATGAATACGCAACTTTTGGTAGACGAGAATGCAGTTTTCTGCAAAACCACACGATATGCATGCAAATGACGCTTTCGGCAGAACGCGCGTGTGGATTTCTACCAAACGACGTGAAAAGCATGCCAATGCTGCTCTTTTTAGAACCCGCACATGGATTTGTGCCAAAACGCGTTTTAAGCATGAATATGACACTTTTGGTAGACGAGGATGCAGTTTTCTGCAAAACCACACGATATGCATGCAAATAACGCTTTTGGCAGAACGCGCGTGTGGATTTCTACCAAACGACGTGAAAAGCATGCCAATGCTGCTCTTTTTTGAACCCGCACATCGATTTGTGCCAAAACGCGTTTTAAGCATGAATATGACACTTTTGGTAGACGAGTATGCAGTTTTCTGCACAACCACACGATATGCATGCAAATGGTGCTTTTGGCAGAACGCCCGTGTGGATTTCTACCAAACGACGTGAAAAGCATGCCAATGCTGCTCTTTTTAGCACCCGCACATGGATTTTTGCCAAAACGCGTTTTAAGCATGAATACGCAACTTTTGGTAGACGAGGATGCAGTTTTCTGCAAAACCACACGATATGCATGCAAATGACGCTTCTGGCAGAACGCGCGTGTGGATTTCTACCAAACGACGTGAAAAGCATGCCAATGCTACTCTTTTTAGAACCCGCACATGGATTTGTGCCAAAACGCGTTTTAAGCATGAATATGACACTTTTGGTAGACGAGTATGCAGTTTTCTGCAAAACTACACGATATGCATGCAAATGGTGCTTTTGGCAGAACGAGCGTGTGGATTTCTACCAAACGACGTGAAAAGCATGCCAATGCTGCTCTTTTTAGCACCCGCACATGGATTTGTGCCAAAACGCGTTTTAAGCATGAATACGCAACTTTTGGAAGACGTGGATGCAGTTTTCTGCAAAACCACACGATATGCATGCAAATGACGCTTTTGGCAGAACGCGCGTGTGGATTTCTACCAAACGACGTGAAAAGCATGCCAATGCTGCTCTTTTTAGAACCCGCACACGGATTTGTGCCAAAACGCGTTTTAAGCATAAATATGACACTTTTGGTAGACGAGGATGCAGTTTTCTGCAAAACCACACGATATGCATGCAAATGACGCTTTTGGCAGAACGCGCGTGTGGATTTCTACCAAACGACGTGAAAAGCATGCCAATGCTGCTCTTTTTAGAACCCGCACATCGATTTGTGCCAAAACGCGTTTTAAGCATGAATATGACACTTTTGGTAGACGAGTATGCAGTTTTCTGCACAACCACACGATATGCATGCAAATGGTGCTTTTGGCAGAACGCCCGTGTGGATTTCTACCAAACGACGTGAAAAGCATGCCAATGCTGCTCTTTTTAGCACCCGCACATGGATTTTTGCCAAAACGCGTTTTAAGCATGAATACGCAACTTTTGGTAGACGAGGATGCAGTTTTCTGCAAATCCACACGATATGCATGCAAATGACGCTTTTCGCAGAACGCGCGTGTGGATTTCTACCAAACGACGTGAAAAGCATGCCAATGCTGCTCTTTTTAGAACCCGCACATGGATTTGTGCCAAAACGCGATTTAAGCATGAATATGACACTTTTGGTAGACGAGTATGCAGTTTTCTGCAAAACTACACGATATGCATGCAGATGGTGCTTTTGGCAGAACGCCCCTGTGGATTTCTACCAAACGACGTGAAAAGCATGCCAATGCTGCTCTTTTTAGCACCCGCACATGGATTTGTGCCAAAACGCGTTTTAAGCATGAATACGCAACTTTTGGTAGACGAGGATGCAGTTTTCTGCAAAACCACACGATATGCATGCAAATGACGCTTTTGGCAGAACGCGCGTGTGGATTTCTACCAAACGACGTGAAAAGCATGCCAATGCTGCTCTTTTTAGCACCCGCACATAGATTTGTGCCAAAACGCGTTTTAAGCATGAATACGCAACTTTTGGTAGACGAGAATGCAGTTTTCTGCAAAACCACACGATATGCATGCAAATGACGCTTTTGGCAGAACGCGCGTGTGGATTTCTACCAAACGACGTGAAAAGCATGCCAATGCTGCTCTTTTTAGAACCCGCACACGGATTTGTGCCAAAACGCGTTTTAAGCATAAATATGACACTTTTGGTAGACGAGGATGCAGTTTTCTACAAAACCACACGATATGCATGCAAATGACGCTTTTGGCAGAACGCGCGTGTGGATTTCTACCAAACGACGTGAAAAGCATGCCAATGCTGCTCTTTTTAGAACCCGCACATCGATTTGTGCCAAAACGCGTTTTAAGCATGAATATGACACTTTTGGTAGACGAGTATGCAGTTTTCTGCACAACCACACGATATGCATGCAAATGGTGCTTTTGGCAGAACGCCCGTGTGGATTTCTACCAAACGACGTGAAAAGCATGCCAATGCTGCTCTTTTTAGCACCCGCACATGGATTTTTGCCAAAACGCGTTTTAAGCATGAATACGCAACTTTTGGTAGACGAGGATGCAGTTTTCTGCAAAACCACACGATATGCATGCAAATGACGCTTTTGGCAGAACGCGCGTGTGGATTTCTACCAAACGACGTGAAAAGCATGCCAATGCTGCTCTTTTTAGAACCCGCACATGGATTTGTGCCAAAACGCGATTTAAGCATGAATATGACACTTTTGGTAGACGAGTATGCAGTTTTCTGCAAAACTACACGATATGCATGCAGATGGTGCTTTTGGCAGAACGAGCGTGTGGATTTCTACCAAACGACGTGAAAAGCATGCCAATGCTGCTCTTTTTAGCACCCGCACATGGATTTGTGCCAAAACGCGTTTTAAGCATGAATACGCAACTTTTGGTAGACGAGGATGCAGTTTTCTGCAAAACCTCACGATATGCATGCAAATGGTGCTTTTGGCAGAACGCGCGTGTGGATTTATACCAAACGACGTGAAAAGCATGCCAATGCTGCTCTTTTTAGAACCCGCACATCGATTTGTGCCAAAACGCGTTTTAAGCATGAATATGACACTTTTGGTAGACGAGTATGCAGTTTTCTGCACAACCACACGATATGCATGCAAATGGTGCTTTTGGCAGAACGCCCGTGTGGATTTCTACCACACGACGTGAAAAGCATGCCAATGCTGCTCTTTTTAGCACCCGCACATGGATTTGTGCCAAAACGCGTTTTAAGCATGAATACGCAACTTTTGGTAGACGAGGATGCAGTTTTCTGCAAAACCACACGATATGCATGCAAATGACGCTTTTGGCAGAACGCGCGTGTGGATTTCTACCAAACGACGTGAAAAGCATGCCAATGCTGCTCTTTTTAGCACCCGCACATGGATTTGTGCCAAAACGCGTTTTAAGCATGAATACGCAACTTTTGGTAGACGAGGATGCAGTTTTCTGCAAAACCACACGATATGCATGCAAATGACGCTTTTGGCAGAACGCGCGTGTGGATTTCTACCAAACGACGTGAAAAGCATGCCAATGCTGCTCTTTTTAGCACCCGCACATGGATTTGTGCCAAAACGCGTTTCAAGCATGAATATGCAACTTTTGGTAGACGAGGATGCAGTTTTCTGCAAAACCACGCGATATGCATGCAAATGGTGCTTTTGGCAGAACGCTCGTGTGGATTTCTACCAAACGACGTGAAAAGCATGCCAATGCTGCTCTTTTTAGAAACCGCACATGGATTTGTGCCAAAACGCGTTTTAAGCATGAATATGACACTTTTGGTAGACGAGGATGCAGTTTTCTGCAAAACCACACGATATGCATGCAAATGGTGCTTTTGGCAGAACGCGCGTGTGGATTTCTACCAAACGACGTGAAAAGCATGCCAATGCTGCTCTTTTTACAACCCGCACATGGATTTGTGCCAAAACGCGTTTAAGCATGAATATGACACTTTTGGTAGACGAGGATGCAGTTTTCTGCAAAACCACACGATATGCATGCAAATGGTGCTTTTGGCAGAACGCGCGTGTGGATTTCTACCAAACGACGTGAAAAGCATGCCAATGCTGCTCTTTTTAGCACCCGCACATGGATTTGTGCCAAAACGCGTTTTAAGCATGAATATGACACTTTTGGTAGACGAGGATGCAGTTTTCTGCAAAACCACGCGATATGCATGCAAATGGTGCTTTTGGCAGAACGCGCGTGTGGATTTCTACCAAACGACGTGAAAAGCATGCCAATGCTGCTCTTTTTAGAAACCGCACATGGATTTGTGCCAAAACGCGTTTTAAGCATGAATATGACACTTTTGGTAGACGAGGATGCAGTTTTCTTCAAAACCACACGATATGCATGCAAATGGTGCTTTTGGCAGAACGCGCGTGTGGATTTCTACCAAACGACGTGAAAAGCATGCCAATGCTGCTCTTTTTACAACCCGCACATGGATTTGTGCCAAAACGCGTTTTAAGCATGAATATGACACTTTTGGTAGACGAGGATGCAGTTTTCTGCAAAACCACACGATATGCATGCAAATGGTGCTTTTGGCAGAACGCGCGTGTGGATTTCTACCAAACGACGTGAAAAGCATGCCAATGCTGCTCTTTTTAGCACCCGCACATGGATTTGTGCCAAAACGCGTTTTAAGCATGAATACGCAACTTTTGGTAGACGAGGATGCAGTTTTCTGCAAAACCACACGATATGCATGCAAATGACGCTTTTGGCAGAACGCGCGTGTGGATTTCTACCAAACGACGTGAAAAGCATGCCAATGCTGCTCTTTTTAGCACCCGCACATGGATTTGTGCCAAAACGCGTTTTAAGCATGAATACGCAACTTTTGGTAGACGAGGATGCAGTTTTCTGCAAAACCACACGATATGCATGCAAATGACGCTTTTGGCAGAACGCGCGTGTGGATTTCTACCAAACGACGTGAAAAGCATGCCAATGCTGCTCTTTTTAGCACCCGCACATGGATTTGTGCCAAAACGCGTTTTAAGCATGAATATGCAACTTTTGGTAGACGAGGATGCAGTTTTCTGCAAAACCACACGATATGCATGCAAATGGTGCTTTTGGCAGAACGCGCGTGTGGATTTCTACCAAACGACGTGAAAAGCATGCCAATGCTGCTCTTTTTAGAACCCGCACATCGGTTTGTGCCAAAACGCGTTTTAAGCATGAATATGACACTTTTGGTAGACGAGTATGCAGTTTTCTGCACAACCACACGATATGCATGCAAATGGTGCTTTTGGCAGAACGCCCGTGTGGATTTCTACCAAACGACGTGAAAAGCATGCCAATGCTGCTCTTTTTAGCACCCGCACATGGATTTGTGCCAAAACGCGTTTTAAGCATGAATACGCAACTTTTGGTAGACGAGAATGCAGTTTTCTGCAAAACCACACGATATGCATGCAAATGACGCTTTCGGCAGAACGCGCGTGTGGATTTCTACCAAACGACGTGAAAAGCATGCCAATGCTGCTCTTTTTAGAACCCGCGCATGGATTTGTGCCAAAACGCGTTTTAAGCATGAATATGACACTTTTGGTAGACGAGGATGCAGTTTTCTGCAAAACCACACGATATGCATGCAAATAACGCTTTTGGCAGAACGCGCGTGTGGATTTCTACCAAACGACGTGAAAAGCATGCCAATGCTGCTCTTTTTAGAACCCGCACATCGAATTGTGCCAAAACGCGTTTTAAGCATGAATATGACACTTTTGGTAGACGAGTGTGCAGTTTTCTGCACAACCACACGATATGCATGCAAATGGTGCTTTTGGCAGAACGCCCGTGTGGATTTCTACCAAACGATGTGAAAAGCATGCCAATGCTGCTCTTTTTAGCACCCGCACATGGATTTTTGCCAAAACGCGTTTTAAGCATGAATACGCAACTTTTGGTAGACGAGGATGCAGTTTTCTGCAAAACCACACGATATGCATGCAAATGACGCTTTTGGCAGAACGCGCGTGTGGATTTCTACCAAACAACGTGAAAAGCATGCCAATGCTGCTCTTTTTAGAACCAGCACATGGATTTGTGCCAAAACGCGTTTTAAGCATGAATATGACACTTTTGGTAGACGAGTATGCAGTTTTCTGCAAAACTACACGATATGCATGCAAATGGTGCTTTTGGCAGAACGAGCGTGTGGATTTCTACCAAACGACGTGAAAAGCATGCCAATGCTGCTCTTTTTAGCACCCGCACATGGATTTGTGCCAAAACGCGTTTTAAGCATGAATACGCAACTTTTGGTAGACGAGGATGCAGTTTTCTGCAAAACCACACGATATGCATGCAAATGGTGCTTTTGGCAGAACGCGCGTGTGGATTTCTACCAAACGACGTGAAAAGCATGCCAATGCTGCTCTTTTTAGAACCCGCACATCGATTTGTGCCAAAACGCGTTTTAAGCATGAATATGACACTTTTGGTAGACGAGTATGCAGTTTTCTGCACAACCACACGATATGCATGCAAATGGTGCTTTTGGCAGAACGCCCGTGTGGATTTCTACCAAACGACGTGAAAAGCATGCCAATGCTGCTCTTTTTAGCACCCGCACATGGATTTGTGCCAAAACGCGTTTTAAGCATGAATACGCAACTTTTGGTAGACGAGGATGCAGTTTTCTGCAAAACCACACGATATGCATGCAAATGACGCTTTTGGCAGAACGCGCGTGTGGATTTCTACCAAACGACGTGAAAAGCATGCCAATGCTGCTCTTTTTAGAACCCGCACAAGGATTTGTGCCAAAACGCGTTTTAAGCATGAATATGACACTTTTGGTAGACGAGGATGCAGTTTTCTGCAAAACCACACGATATGCAGCGCAAATGACGCTTTTGGCAGAACGCCCGTGTGGATTTCTACCTAACGACGTGAAAAGCATGCCAATGCTGCTCTTTTTAGAACCCGCACATCGATTTGTGCCAAAACGCGTTTTAAGCATGAATATGACACTTTTGGTAGACGAGTATGCAGTTTTCTGCACAACCACACGATATGCATGCAAATGGTGCTTTTGGCAGAACGCCCGTGTGGATTTCTACCAAACGACGTGAAAAGCATGCCAATGCTGCTCTTTTTAGCACCCGCACATGGATTTTTGCCAAAACGCGTTTTAAGCATGAATACGCAACTTTTGGTAGACGAGGATGCAGTTTTCTGCAAAACCACACGATATGCATGCAAATGACGCTTTTGGCAGAACGCGCGTGTGGATTTCTACCAAACGACGTGAAAAGCATGCCAATGCTGCTCTTTTTAGAACCCGCACATGGATTTGTGCCAAAACGCGTTTTAAGCATGAATATGACACTTTTGGTAGACGAGGATGCAGTTTTCTGCAAAACCACACGATATGCATGCAAATGACGCTTTTGGCAGAACGCGCGTGTGGATTTCTACCAAACGACGTGAAAAGCATGCCAATGCTGCTCTTTTTAGAACCCGCACATGGATTTGTGCCAAAACGCGTTTTAAGCATGAATATGACACTTTTGGTAGACGAGTATGCAGTTTTCTGCAAAACTACACGATATGCATGCAAATGGTGCTTTTGGCAGAACGCGCGTGTGGATTTCTACCAAACGACGTGAAAAGCATGCCAATGCTGCTCTTTTTAGCACCCGCACATGGATTTGTGCCAAAACGCGTTTTAAGCATGAATACGCAACTTTTGGTAGACGAGGATGCAGTTTTCTGCAAAACCACACTATATGCATGCAAATGACGCTTTTGGCAGAACGCGCGTGTGGATTTCTACCAAACGACGTGAAAAGCATGCCAATGCTGCTCTTTTTACAACCCGCACATGGATTTGTGCCAAAACGCGTTTTAAGCATGAATATGACACTTTTGTTGGACGAGGATGCAGTTTTCTGCAAAACCACACGATATGCATGCAAATGGTGCTTTTGGCAGAACGCGCGTGTGGATTTCTACCAAACGACGTGAAAAGCATGCCAATGCTGCTCTTTTTAGCACCCGCACATGGATTTGTGCCAAAACGCGTTTTAAGCATGAATATGACACTTTTGGTAGACGAGGATGCAGTTTTCTGCAAAACCACACGATATGCATGCAAATGGTGCTTTTGGCAGAACGCGCGTGTGGATTTCTACCAAACGACGTGAAAAGCATGCCAATGCTGCTCTTTTTAGCACCCGCACATGGATTTGTGCCAAAACGCGTTTTAAGCATGAATACGCAACTTTTGGTAGACCAGGATGCAGTTTTCTGCAAAACCACACGATATGCATGCAAATGACGCTTTTGGCAGAACGCGCGTGTGGATTTCTACCAAACGACGTGAAAAGCATGCCAATGCTGCTCTTTTTAGCACCCGCACATGAATTTGTGCCAAAACGCGTTTTAAGCATGAATATGCAACTTTTGGTAGACGAGGATGCAGTTTTCTGCAAAACCACACGATATGCATGCAAATGGTGCTTTTGGCAGAACGCGCGTGTGGATTTCTACCAAACGACGTGAAAAGCATGTCAATGCTGCTCTTTTTAGAACCCGCACATCGATTTGTGCCAAAACGCGTTTTAGGCATGATTACGCAACTTTTGGTAGACGAGAATGCAGTTTTCTGCAAAACCACACGACATGCATGCAAATGACGCTTTTGGCAGAACGCGCGTGTGGATTTCTACCAAACGACGTGAAAAGCATGCCAATGCTGCTCTTTTTAGAACCCGCACATGGATTTGTGCCAAAACGCGTTTTAAGCATGAATATGACACTTTTGTAGACGAGGATGCAGTTTTCTGCAAAACCACACGATATGCATGCAAATGACGCTTTTGGCAGAACGCGCGTGTGGATTTCTACCAAACGACGTGAAAAGCATGCCAATGCTGCTCTTTTTAGAACCCGCACATCGATTTGTGCCAAAACGCGTTTTAAGCATGAATATGACACTTTTGGTAGACGAGTATGCAGTTTTGTGCACAACCACACGATATGCATGCAAATGGTGCTTTTGGCAGAACGCCCGTGTGGATTTCTACCACACGACGTGAAAAGCATGCCAATGCTGCTCTTTTTAGCACCCGCACATGGATTTGTGCCAAAACGCGTTTTAAGCATGAATACGCAACTTTTGGTAGACGAGGATGCAGTTTTCTGCAAAACCACACGATATGCATGCAAATGACGCTTTTGGCAGAACGCGCGTGTGGATTTCTACCAAACGACGTGAAAAGCATGCCAATGCTGCTCTTTTTAGCACCCGCACATGGATTTGTGCCAAAACGCGTTTTAAGCATGAATACGCAACTTTTGGTAGACGAGGATGCAGTTTTCTGCAAAACCACACGATATGCATGCAAATGACGCTTTTGGCAGAACGCGCGTGTGGATTTCTACCAAACGACGTGAAAAGCATGCCAATGCTGCTCTTTTTAGCACCCGCACATGGATTTGTGCAAAAACGCGTTTTAAGCATGAATACGCAACTTTTGGTAGACGAGGATGCAGTTTTCTGCAAAACCACACGATATGCATGCAAATGGTGCTTTTGGCAGAACGCGCGTGTGGATTTCTACCAAACGACGTGAAAATCATGCCAATGCTGCTCTTTTTAGAACCCGCACATTGATTTGTGCCAAAACGCGTTTTAAGCATGAATATGACACTTTTGGTAGACGAGTATGCAGTTTTCTGCACAACCACACGATATGCATGCAAATGGTGCTTTTGGCAGAACGCGCGTGTGGATTTCTACCAAACGACGTGAAAAGCATGCCAATGCTGCTCTTTTTAGAAACCGCACATGGATTTGTGCCAAAACGCGTTTTAAGCATGAATATGACACTTTTGGTAGACGAGGATGCAGTTTTCTGCAAAACCACACGATATGCATGCAAATGGTGCTTTTGGCAGAACGCGCGTGTGGATTTCTACCAAACGACGTGAAAAGCATGCCAATGCTGCTCTTTTTACAACCCGCACATGGATTTGTGCCAAAACGCGTTTTAAGCATGAATATGACACTTTTGGTAGACGAGGATGCAGTTTTCTGCAAAACCACACGATATGCATGCAAATGGTGCTTTTGGCAGAACGCGCGTGTGGATTTCTACCAAACGACGTGAAAAGCATGCCAATGCTGCTCTTTTTAGCACCCGCACATGGATTTGTGCCAAAACGCGTTTTAAGCATGAATACGCAACTTTTGGTAGACGAGGATGCAGTTTTCTGCAAAACCACACGATATGCATGCAAATGACGCTTTTGGCAGAACGCGCGTGTGGATTTCTACCAAACGACGTGAAAAGCATGCCAATGCTGCTCTTTTTAGCACCCGCACATGGATTTGTGCCAAAACGCGTTTTAAGCATGAATATGCAACTTTTGGTAGACGAGGATGCAGTTTTCTGCAAAACCACACGATATGCATGCAAATGGTGCTTTTGGCAGAACGCGCGTGTGGATTTCTACCAAACGACGTGAAAAGCATGCCAATGCTGCTCTTTTTAGAACCCGCACATCGATTTGTGCCAAAACGCGTTTTAAGCATGAATATGACACTTTTGGTAGACGAGTATGCAGTTTTCTGCACAACCACACGATATGCATGCAAATGGTGCTTTTGGCAGAACGCCCGTGTGGATTTCTACCAAACGACGTGAAAAGCATGCCAATGCTGCTCTTTTTAGCACCCGCACATGGATTTGTGCCAAAACGCGTTTTAAGCATGAATACGCAACTTTTGGTAGACGAGAATGCAGTTTTCTGCAAAAAAACACGATATGCATGCAAATGACGCTTTCGGCAGAACGCGCGTGTGGATTTCTACCAAACGACGTGAAAAGCATGCCAATGCTGCTCTTTTTAGCACCCGCACATGAATTTGTGCCAAAACGCGTTTTAAGCATGAATATGCAACTTTTGGTAGACGAGGATGCAGTTTTCTGCAAAACCACACGATATGCATGCAAATGGTGCTTTTGGCAGAACGCGCGTGTGGATTTCTACCAAACGACGTGAAAAGCATGTCAATGCTGCTCTTTTTAGAACCCGCACATCGATTTGTGCCAAAACGCGTTTTAGGCATGAATATGACACTTTTGGTAGACGAGTATGCAGTTTTCTGCACAACCACACGATATGCATGCAAATGGTGCTTTTGGCAGAACGCCCGTGTGGATTTCTACCAAACGACGTGAAAAGCATGCCAATGCTGCTCTTTTTAGCACCCGCACATGGATTTGTGCCAAAACGCGTTTTAAGCATGAATACGCAACTTTTGGTAGACGAGAATGCAGTTTTCTGCAAAACCACACGATATGCATGCAAATGACGCTTTTGGCAGAACGCGCGTGTGGATTTCTACCAAACGACGTGAAAATCATGCCAATGCTGCTCTTTTTAGCACCCGCACATGGATTTGTGCCAAAACGCGTTTTAAGCATGAATACGCAACTTTTGGTAGACGAGAATGCAGTTTTCTGCAAAACCACACGATATGCATGCAAATGACGCTTTTGGCAGAACGCGCGTGTGGATTTCTACCAAACGACGTGAAAAGCATGCCAATGCTGCTCTTTTTAGAACCCGCACATGGATTTGTGCCAAAACGCGTTTTAAGCATGAATATGACACTTTTGGTAGACGAGGATGCAGTTTTCTGCAAAACCACACGATATGCATGCAAATGACGCTTTTGGCAGAACGCGCGTGTGGATTTCTACCAAACGACGTGAAAAGCATGCCAATGCTGCTCTTTTTAGAACCCGCACATCGATTTGTGCCAAAACGCGTTTTAAGCATGAATATGACACTTTTGGTAGACGAGTATGCAGTTTTCTGCACAACCACACGATATGCATGCAAATGGTGCTTTTGGCAGAACGCCCGTGTGGATTTCTACCACACGACGTGAAAAGCATGCCAATGCTGCTCTTTTTAGCACCCGCACATGGATTTGTGCCAAAACGCGTTTTAAGCATGAATACGCAACTTTTGGTAGACGAGGATGCAGTTTTCTGCAAAACCACACGATATGCATGCAAATGACGCTTTTGGCAGAACGCGCGTGTGGATTTCTACCAAACGACGTGAAAAGCATGCCAATGCTGCTCTTTTTAGCACCCGCACATGGATTTGTGCCAAAACGCGTTTTAAGCATGAATACGCAACTTTTGGTAGACGAGGATGCAGTTTTCTGCAAAACCACACGATATGCATGCAAATGGTGCTTTTGGCAGAACGCGCGTGTGGATTTCTACCAAACGACGTGAAAATCATGCCAATGCTGCTCTTTTTAGAACCCGCACATCGATTTGTGCCAAAACGCGTTTTAAGCATGAATATGACACTTTTGGTAGACGAGTATGCAGTTTTCTGCACAACCACACGATATGCATGCAAATGGTGCTTTTGGCAGAACGCGCGTGTGGATTTCTACCAAACGACGTGAAAAGCATGCCAATGCTGCTCTTTTTAGAAACCGCACATGGATTTGTGCCAAAACGCGTTTTCAGCATGAATATGACACTTTTGGTAGACGAGGATGCAGTTTTCTGCAAAACCACACGATATGCATGCAAATGGTGCTTTTGGGAGAACGCGCGTGTGGATTTCTACCAAACGACGTGAAAAGCATGCCAATGCTGCTCTTTTTACAACCCGCACATGGATTTGTGCCAAAACGCGTTTTAAGCATGAATATGACACTTTTGGTAGACGAGGATGCAGTTTTCTGCAAAACCACACGATATGCATGCAAATGGTGCTTTTGGCAGAACGCGCGTGTGGATTTCTACCAAACGACGTGAAAAGCATGCCAATGCTGCTCTTTTTAGCACCCGCACATGGATTTGTGCCAAAACGCGTTTTAAGCATGAATACGCAACTTTTGGTAGACGAGGATGCAGTTTTCTGCAAAACCACACGATATGCATGCAAATGACGCTTTTGGCAGAACGCGCGTGTGGATTTCTACCAAACGACGTGAAAAGCATGCCAATGCTGCTCTTTTTAGCACCCGCACATGGATTTGTGCCAAAACGCGTTTTAAGCATGAATATGCAACTTTTGGTAGACGAGGATGCAGTTTTCTGCAAAACCACACGATATGCATGCAAATGGTGCTTTTGGCAGAACGCGCGTGTGGATTTCTACCAAACGACGTGAAAAGCATGCCAATGCTGCTCTTTTTAGAACCCGCACATCGATTTGTGCCAAAACGCGTTTTAAGCATGAATATGACACTTTTGGTAGACGAGTATGCAGTTTTCTGCACAACCACACGATATGCATGCAAATGGTGCTTTTGGCAGAACGCCCGTGTGGATTTCTACCAAACGACGTGAAAAGCATGCCAATGCTGCTCTTTTTAGCACCCGCACATGGATTTGTGCCAAAACGCGTTTTAAGCATGAATACGCAACTTTGGTAGACGAGAATGCAGTTTTCTGCAAAACCACACGATATGCATGCAAATGACGCTTTTGGCAGAACGCGCGTGTGGATTTCTACCAAACGACGTGAAAATCATGCCAATGCTGCTCTTTTTAGCACCCGCACATGGATTTGTGCCAAAACGCGTTTTAAGCATGAATACGCAACTTTTGGTAGACGAGAATGCAGTTTTCTGCAAAACCACACGATATGCATGCAAATGACGCTTTTGGCAGAACGCGCGTGTGGATTTCTACCAAACGACGTGAAAAGCATGCCAATGCTGCTCTTTTTAGAACCCGCACATGGATTTGTGCCAAAACGCGTTTTAAGCATGAATATGACACTTTTGGTAGACGAGGATGCAGTTTTCTGCAAAACCACACGATATGCATGCAAATGACGCTTTTGGCAGAACGCGCGTGTGGATTTCTACCAAACGACGTGAAAAGCATGCCAATGCTGCTCTTTTTAGAACCCGCACATCGATTTGTGCCAAAACGCGTTTTAAGCATGAATATGACACTTTTGGTAGACGAGTATGCAGTTTTCTGCACAACCACACGATATGCATGCAAATGGTGCTTTTGGCAGAACGCCCGTGTGGATTTCTACCACACGACGTGAAAAGCATGCCAATGCTGCTCTTTTTAGCACCCGCACATGGATTTGTGCCAAAACGCGTTTTAAGCATGAATACGCAACTTTTGGTAGACGAGGATGCAGTTTTCTGCAAAACCACACGATATGCATGCAAATGACGCTTTTGGCAGAACGCGCGTGTGGATTTCTACCAAACGACGTGAAAAGCATGCCAATGCTGCTCTTTTTAGCACCCGCACATGGATTTGTGCCAAAACGCGTTTTAAGCATGAATACGCAACTTTTGGTAGACGAGGATGCAGTTTTCTGCAAAACCACACGATATGCATGCAAATGGTGCTTTTGGCAGAACGCGCGTGTGGATTTCTACCAAACGACGTGAAAATCATGCCAATGCTGCTCTTTTTAGAACCCGCACATCGATTTGTGCCAAAACGCGTTTTAAGCATGAATATGACACTTTTGGTAGACGAGTATGCAGTTTTCTGCACAACCACACGATATGCATGCAAATGGTGCTTTTGGCAGAACGCGCGTGTGGATTTCTACCAAACGACGTGAAAAGCATGCCAATGCTGCTCTTTTTAGAAACCGCACATGGATTTGTGCCAAAACGCGTTTTCAGCATGAATATGACACTTTTGGTAGACGAGGATGCAGTTTTCTGCAAAACCACACGATATGCATGCAAATGGTGCTTTTGGGAGAACGCGCGTGTGGATTTCTACCAAACGACGTGAAAAGCATGCCAATGCTGCTCTTTTTACAACCCGCACATGGATTTGTGCCAAAACGCGTTTTAAGCATGAATATGACACTTTTGGTAGACGAGGATGCAGTTTTCTGCAAAACCACACGATATGCATGCAAATGGTGCTTTTGGCAGAACGCGCGTGTGGATTTCTACCAAACGACGTGAAAAGCATGCCAATGCTGCTCTTTTTAGCACCCGCACATGGATTTGTGCCAAAACGCGTTTTAAGCATGAATACGCAACTTTTGGTAGACGAGGATGCAGTTTTCTGCAAAACCACACGATATGCATGCAAATGACGCTTTTGGCAGAACGCGCGTGTGGATTTCTACCAAACGACGTGAAAAGCATGCCAATGCTGCTCTTTTTAGCACCCGCACATGGATTTGTGCCAAAACGCGTTTTAAGCATGAATATGCAACTTTTGGTAGACGAGGATGCAGTTTTCTGCAAAACCACACGATATGCATGCAAATGGTGCTTTTGGCAGAACGCGCGTGTGGATTTCTACCAAACGACGTGAAAAGCATGCCAATGCTGCTCTTTTTAGAACCCGCACATCGATTTGTGCCAAAACGCGTTTTAAGCATGAATATGACACTTTTGGTAGACGAGTATGCAGTTTTCTGCACAACCACACGATATGCATGCAAATGGTGCTTTTGGCAGAACGCCCGTGTGGATTTCTACCAAACGACGTGAAAAGCATGCCAATGCTGCTCTTTTTAGCACCCGCACATGTATTTGTGCCAAAACGCGTTTTAAGCATGAATACGCAACTTTTGGTAGACGAGAATGCAGTTTTCTGCAAAAAAACACGATATGCATGCAAATGACGCTTTCGGCAGAACGCGCGTGTGGATTTCTACCAAACGACGTGAAAAGCATGCCAATGCTGCTCTTTTTAGAACCCGCACATGGATTTCTGCCAAAACGCGTTTTAAGCATGAATATGACACTTTTGGTAGACGAGGATGCAGTTTTCTGCAAAACCACACGATATGCATGCAAATGGTGCTTTTGGCAGAACGCGCGTGTGGATTTCTACCAAACGACGTGAAAAGCATGCCAATGCTGCTCTTTTTAGAACCCGCACATCGATTTGTGCCAAAACGCGTTTTAAGCATGAATATGACACTTTTGGTAGACGAGTATGCAGTTTTCTGCACAACCACACGATATGCATGCAAATGGTGCTTTTGGCAGAACGCCCGTGTGGATTTCTACCACACGACGTGAAAAGCATGTCAATGCTGCTCTTTTTAGCACCCGCACATGGATTTGTGCCAAAACGCGTTTTAAGCATGAATACGCAACTTTTGGTAGACGAGGATGCAGTTTTCTGCAAAACCACACGATATGCATGCAAATGACGCTTTTGGCAGAACGCGCGTGTGGATTTCTACCAAACGACGTGAAAAGCATGCCAATGCTGCTCTTTTTAGCACCCGCACATGGATTTGTGCCAAAACGCGTTTTAAGCATGAATACGCAACTTTTGGTAGACGAGGATGCAGTTTTCTGCAAAACCAAACGATATGCATGCAAATGGTGCTTTTGGCAGAACGCGCGTGTGGATTTCTACCAAACGACGTGAAAAGCATGCCAATGCTGCTCTTTTTAGAACCCGCACATCGATTTGTGCAAAAACGCGTTTTAAGCATGAATACGCAACTTTTGGTAGACGAGAATGCAGTTTTCTGCAAAACCACACGATATGCATGCAAATGACGCTTTTGGCAGAACGCGCGTGTGGATTTCTACCAAACGACGTGAAAAGCATGCCAATGCTGCTCTTTTTAGAACCCGCACATGGATTTGTGCCAAAACGCGTTTTAAGCATGAATATGACACTTTTGGTAGACGAGGATGCAGTTTTCTGCAAAACCACACGATATGCATGCAAATGACGCTTTTGGCAGAACGCGCGTGTGGATTTCTACCAAACGACGTGAAAAGCATGCCAATGCTGCTCTTTTTAGAACCCGCACATGTATTTGTGCCAAAACGCGTTTTAAGCATGAATATGACACTTTTGGTAGACGAGTATGCAGTTTTCTGCAAAACTACACGATATGCATGCAAATGGTGCTTTTGGCAGAACGAGCGTGTGGATTTCTACCAAACGACGTGAAAAGCATGCCAATGCTGCTCTTTTTAGCACCCGCACATGGATTTGTGCCAAAACGCGTTTTAAGCATGAATACGCAACTTTTGGTAGACGAGGATGCAGTTTTCTGCAAAACCACACGATATGCATGCAAATGGTGCTTTTGGCAGAACGCGCGTGTGGATTTCTACCAAACGACGTGAAAAGCATGCCAATGCTGCTCTTTTTAGAACCCGCACATCGATTTGTGCCAAAACGCGTTTTAAGCATGAATATGACACTTTTGGTAGACGAGTATGCAGTTTTCTGCACAACCACACGATATGCATGCAAATGGTGCTTTTGGCAGAACGCCCGTGTGGATTTCTACCACACGACGTGAAAAGCATGCCAATGCTGCTCTTTTTAGAACCCGCACATGGATTTGTGCCAAAACGCGTTTTAAGCATGAATATGACACTTTTGGTAGACGAGTATGCAGTTTTCTGCACAACCACACGATATGCATGCAAATGGTGCTTTTGGCAGAACGCGCGTGTGGATTTCTACCAAACGACGTGAAAAGCATGCCAATGCTGCTCTTTTTAGCACCCGCACATGGATTTGTGCCAAAACGCGTTTTAAGCATGAATACGCAACTTTTGGTAGACCAGGATGCAGTTTTCTGCAAAACCACACGATATGCATGCAAATGACGCTTTTGGCAGAACGCGCGTGTGGATTTCTACCAAACGACGTGAAAAGCATGCCAATGCTGCTCTTTTTAGCACCCGCACATGAATTTGTGCCAAAACGCGTTTTAAGCATGAATATGCAACTTTTGGTAGACGAGGATGCAGTTTTCTGCAAAACCACACGATATGCATGCAAATGGTGCTTTTGGCAGAACGCGCGTGTGGATTTCTACCAAACGACGTGAAAAGCATGTCAATGCTGCTCTTTTTAGAACCCGCACATCGATTTGTGCCAAAACGCGTTTTAGGCATGAATATGACACTTTTGGTAGACGAGTATGCAGTTTTCTGCACAACCACACGATATGCATGCAAATGGTGCTTTTGGCAGAACGCCCGTGTGGATTTCTACCAAACGACGTGAAAAGCATGCCAATGCTGCTCTTTTTAGCACCCGCACATGGATTTGTGCCAAAACGCGTTTTAAGCATGAATACGCAACTTTTGGTAGACGAGAATGCAGTTTTCTGCAAAACCACACGATATGCATGCAAATGACGCTTTTGGCAGAACGCGCGTGTGGATTTCTACCAAACGACGTGAAAATCATGCCAATGCTGCTCTTTTTAGCACCCGCACATGGATTTGTGCCAAAACGCGTTTTAAGCATGAATACGCAACTTTTGGTAGACGAGAATGCAGTTTTCTGCAAAACCACACGATATGCATGCAAATGACGCTTTTGGCAGAACGCGCGTGTGGATTTCTACCAAACGACGTGAAAAGCATGCCAATGCTGCTCTTTTTAGAACCCGCACATGGATTTGTGCCAAAACGCGTTTTAAGCATGAATATGACACTTTTGGTAGACGAGGATGCAGTTTTCTGCAAAACCACACGATATGCATGCAAATGACGCTTTTGGCAGAACGCGCGTGTGGATTTCTACCAAACGACGTGAAAAGCATGCCAATGCTGCTCTTTTTAGAACCCGCACATCGATTTGTGCCAAAACGCGTTTTAAGCATGAATATGACACTTTTGGTAGACGAGTATGCAGTTTTCTGCACAACCACACGATATGCATGCAAATGGTGCTTTTGGCAGAACGCCCGTGTGGATTTCTACCACACGACGTGAAAAGCATGCCAATGCTGCTCTTTTTAGCACCCGCACATGGATTTGTGCCAAAACGCGTTTTAAGCATGAATACGCAACTTTTGGTAGACGAGGATGCAGTTTTCTGCAAAACCACACGATATGCATGCAAATGACGCTTTTGGCAGAACGCGCGTGTGGATTTCTACCAAACGACGTGAAAAGCATGCCAATGCTGCTCTTTTTAGCACCCGCACATGGATTTGTGCCAAAACGCGTTTTAAGCATGAATACGCAACTTTTGGTAGACGAGGATGCAGTTTTCTGCAAAACCACACGATATGCATGCAAATGACGCTTTTGGCAGAACGCGCGTGTGGATTTCTACCAAACGACGTGAAAAGCATGCCAATGCTGCTCTTTTTAGCACCCGCACATGGATTTGTGCAAAAACGCGTTTTAAGCATGAATACGCAACTTTTGGTAGACGAGGATGCAGTTTTCTGCAAAACCACACGATATGCATGCAAATGGTGCTTTTGGCAGAACGCGCGTGTGGATTTCTACCAAACGACGTGAAAATCATGCCAATGCTGCTCTTTTTAGAACCCGCACATCGATTTGTGCCAAAACGCGTTTTAAGCATGAATATGACACTTTTGGTAGACGAGTATGCAGTTTTCTGCACAACCACACGATATGCATGCAAATGGTGCTTTTGGCAGAACGCGCGTGTGTATTTCTACCAAACGACGTGAAAAGCATGCCAATGCTGCTCTTTTTAGAAACCGCACATGGATTTGTGCCAAAACGCGTTTTAAGCATGAATATGACACTTTTGGTAGACGAGGATGCAGTTTTCTGCAAAACCACACGATATGCATGCAAATGGTGCTTTTGGCAGAACGCGCGTGTGGATTTCTACCAAACGACGTGAAAAGCATGCCAATGCTGCTCTTTTTACAACCCGCACATGGATTTGTGCCAAAACGCGTTTTAAGCATGAATATGACACTTTTGGTAGACGAGGATGCAGTTTTCTGCAAAACCACACGATATGCATGCAAATGGTGCTTTTGGCAGAACGCGCGTGTGGATTTCTACCAAACGACGTGAAAAGCATGCCAATGCTGCTCTTTTTAGCACCCGCACATGGATTTGTGCCAAAACGCGTTTTAAGCATGAATACGCAACTTTTGGTAGACGAGGATGCAGTTTTCTGCAAAACCACACGATATGCATGCAAATGACGCTTTTGGCAGAACGCGCGTGTGGATTTCTACCAAACGACGTGAAAAGCATGCCAATGCTGCTCTTTTTAGCACCCGCACATGGATTTGTGCCAAAACGCGTTTTAAGCATGAATATGCAACTTTTGGTAGACGAGGATGCAGTTTTCTGCAAAACCACACGATATGCATGCAAATGGTGCTTTTGGCAGAACGCGCGTGTGGATTTCTACCAAACGACGTGAAAAGCATGCCAATGCTGCTCTTTTTAGAACCCGCACATCGATTTGTGCCAAAACGCGTTTTAAGCATGAATATGACACTTTTGGTAGACGAGTATGCAGTTTTCTGCACAACCACACGATATGCATGCAAATGGTGCTTTTGGCAGAACGCCCGTGTGGATTTCTACCAAACGACGTGAAAAGCATGCCAATGCTGCTCTTTTTAGCACCCGCACATGGATTTGTGCCAAAACGCGTTTTAAGCATGAATACGCAACTTTTGGTAGACGAGGATGCAGTTTTCTGCAAAACCACACGATATGCATGCAAATGGTGCTTTTGGCAGAACGCGCGTGTGGATTTCTACCAAACGACGTGAAAAGCATGCCAATGCTGCTCTTTTTAGAACCCGCACATCGATTTGTGCCAAAACGCGTTTTAAGCATGAATATGACACTTTTGGTAGACGAGTATGCAGTTTTCTGCACAACCACACGATATGCATGCAAATGGTGCTTTTGGCAGAACGCCCGTGTGGATTTCTACCACACGACGTGAAAAGCATGCCAATGCTGCTCTTTTTAGAACCCGCACATGGATTTGTGCCAAAACGCGTTTTAAGCATGAATATGACACTTTTGGTAGACGAGTATGCAGTTTTCTGCACAACCACACGATATGCATGCAAATGGTGCTTTTGGCAGAACGCGCGTGTGGATTTCTACCAAACGACGTGAAAAGCATGCCAATGCTGCTCTTTTTAGCACCCGCACATGGATTTGTGCCAAAACGCGTTTTAAGCATGAATACGCAACTTTTGGTAGACCAGGATGCAGTTTTCTGCAAAACCACACGATATGCATGCAAATGACGCTTTTGGCAGAACGCGCGTGTGGATTTCTACCAAACGACGTGAAAAGCATGCCAATGCTGCTCTTTTTAGCACCCGCACATGAATTTGTGCCAAAACGCGTTTTAAGCATGAATATGCAACTTTTGGTAGACGAGGATGCAGTTTTCTGCAAAACCACACGATATGCATGCAAATGGTGCTTTTGGCAGAACGCGCGTGTGGATTTCTACCAAACGACGTGAAAAGCATGTCAATGCTGCTCTTTTTAGAACCCGCACATCGATTTGTGCCAAAACGCGTTTTAGGCATGAATATGACACTTTTGGTAGACGAGTATGCAGTTTTCTGCACAACCACACGATATGCATGCAAATGGTGCTTTTGGCAGAACGCCCGTGTGGATTTCTACCAAACGACGTGAAAAGCATGCCAATGCTGCTCTTTTTAGCACCCGCACATGGATTTGTGCCAAAACGCGTTTTAAGCATGAATACGCAACTTTTGGTAGACGAGAATGCAGTTTTCTGCAAAACCACACGATATGCATGCAAATGACGCTTTTGGCAGAACGCGCGTGTGGATTTCTACCAAACGACGTGAAAATCATGCCAATGCTGCTCTTTTTAGCACCCGCACATGGATTTGTGCCAAAACGCGTTTTAAGCATGAATACGCAACTTTTGGTAGACGAGAATGCAGTTTTCTGCAAAACCACACGATATGCATGCAAATGACGCTTTTGGCAGAACGCGCGTGTGGATTTCTACCAAACGACGTGAAAAGCATGCCAATGCTGCTCTTTTTAGAACCCGCACATGGATTTGTGCCAAAACGCGTTTTAAGCATGAATATGACACTTTTGGTAGACGAGGATGCAGTTTTCTGCAAAACCACACGATATGCATGCAAATGACGCTTTTGGCAGAACGCGCGTGTGGATTTCTACCAAACGACGTGAAAAGCATGCCAATGCTGCTCTTTTTAGAACCCGCACATCGATTTGTGCCAAAACGCGTTTTAAGCATGAATATGACACTTTTGGTAGACGAGTATGCAGTTTTCTGCACAACCACACGATATGCATGCAAATGGTGCTTTTTGGCAGAACGCCCGTGTGGATTTCTACCACACGACGTGAAAAGCATGCCAATGCTGCTCTTTTTAGCACCCGCACATGGATTTGTGCCAAAACGCGTTTTAAGCATGAATACGCAACTTTTGGTAGACGAGGATGCAGTTTTTCTGCAAAACCACACGATATGCATGCAAATGACGCTTTTGGCAGAACGCGCGTGTGGATTTCTACCAAACGACGTGAAAAGCATGCCAATGCTGCTCTTTTTAGCACCCGCACATGGATTTGTGCCAAAACGCGTTTTAAGCATGAATACGCAACTTTTGGTAGACGAGGATGCAGTTTTCTGCAAAACCACACGATATGCATGCAAATGACGCTTTTGGCAGAACGCGCGTGTGGATTTCTACCAAACGACGTGAAAAGCATGCCAATGCTGCTCTTTTTAGCACCCGCACATGGATTTGTGCAAAAAACGCGTTTTTAAGCATGAATACGCAACTTTTGGTAGACGAGGATGCAGTTTTCTGCAAAACCACACGATATGCATGCAAATGGTGCTTTTGGCAGAACGCGCGTGTGGATTTCTACCAAAACGACGTGAAAATCATGCCAATGCTGCTCTTTTTAGAACCCGCACATCGATTTGTGCCAAAACGCGTTTTAAGCATGAATATGACACTTTTGGTAGACGAGTATGCAGTTTTCTGCACAACCACACGATATGCATGCAAATGGTGCTTTTGGCAGAACGCGCGTGTGGATTTCTACCAAACGACGTGAAAAGCATGCCAATGCTGCTCTTTTTAGAAACCGCACATGGATTTGTGCCAAAACGCGTTTTAAGCATGAATATGACACTTTTGGTAGACGAGGATGCAGTTTTCTGCAAAACCACACGATATGCATGCAAATGGTGCTTTTTGGCAGAACGCGCGTGTGGATTTCTACCAAACGACGTGAAAAGCATGCCAATGCTGCTCTTTTTACAACCCGCACATGGATTTGTGCCAAAACGCGTTTTAAGCATGAATATGACACTTTTGGTAGACGAGGATGCAGTTTTCTGCAAAACCACACGATATGCATGCAAATGGTGCTTTTGGCAGAACGCGCGTGTGGATTTCTACCAAACGACGTGAAAAGCATGCCAATGCTGCTCTTTTTAGCACCCGCACATGGATTTGTGCCAAAACGCGTTTTAAGCATGAATACGCAACTTTTGGTAGACGAGGATGCAGTTTTCTGCAAAACCACACGATATGCATGCAAATGACGCTTTTGGCAGAACGCGCGTGTGGATTTCTACCAAACGACGTGAAAAGCATGCCAATGCTGCTCTTTTTAGCACCCGCACATGGATTTGTGCCAAAACGCGTTTTAAGCATGAATATGCAACTTTTGGTAGACGAGGATGCAGTTTTCTGCAAAACCACACGATATGCATGCAAATGGTGCTTTTGGCAGAACGCGCGTGTGGATTTTCTACCAAACGACGTGAAAAGCATGCCAATGCTGCTCTTTTTAGAAACCCGCACATCGATTTGTGCCAAAACGCGTTTTTAAGCATGAATATGACACTTTTGGTAGACGAGTATGCAGTTTTCTGCACAACCACACGATATGCATGCAAATGGTGCTTTTGGCAGAACGCCCGTGTGGATTTCTACCAAACGACGTGAAAAAGCATGCCAATGCTGCTCTTTTTAGCACCCGCACATGGATTTGTGCCAAAACGCGTTTTAAGCATGAATACGCAACTTTTGGTAGACGAGAATGCAGTTTTCTGCAAAAAAACACGATATGCATGCAAATGACGCTTTCGGCAGAACGCGCGTGTGGATTTCTACCAAACGACGTGAAAAGCATGCCAATGCTGCTCTTTTTAGAACCCGCACATGGATTTCTGCCAAAACGCGTTTTAAGCATGAATATGACACTTTTGGTAGACGAGGATGCAGTTTTCTGCAAAACCACACGATATGCATGCAAATGGTGCTTTTGGCAGAACGCGCGTGTGGATTTCTACCAAACGACGTGAAAAGCATGCCAATGCTGCTCTTTTTAGAACCCGCACAACGATTTGTGCCAAAACGCGTTTTAAGCATGAATATGACACTTTTGGTAGACGAGTATGCAGTTTTCTGCACAACCACACGATATGCATGCAAATGGTGCTTTTGGCAGAACGCCCGTGTGGATTTCTACCACACGACGTGAAAAGCATGCCAATGCTGCTCTTTTTAGCACCCGCACATGGATTTGTGCCAAAACGCGTTTTAAGCATGAATACGCAACTTTTGGTAGACGAGGATGCAGTTTTCTGCAAAACCACACGATATGCATGCAAATGACGCTTTTGGCAGAACGCGCGTGTGGATTTCTACCAAACGACGTGAAAAGCATGCCAATGCTGCTCTTTTTAGCACCCGCACATGGATTTGTGCCAAAACGCGTTTTAAGCATGAATACGCAACTTTTGGTAGACGAGGATGCAGTTTTCTGCAAAACCACACGATATGCATGCAAATGGTGCTTTTGGCAGAACGCGCGTGTGGATTTCTACCAAACGACGTGAAAAGCATGCCAATGCTGCTCTTTTTAGAACCCGCACATCGATTTGTGCCAAAACGCGTTTTAAGCATGAATACGCAACTTTTGGTAGACGAGAATGCAGTTTTCTGCAAAACCACACGATATGCATGCAAATGACGCTTTTGGCAGAACGCGCGTGTGGATTTCTACCAAACGACGTGAAAAGCATGCCAATGCTGCTCTTTTTAGAACCCGCACATGGATTTGTGCCAAAACGCGTTTTAAGCATGAATATGACACTTTTGGTAGACGAGGATGCAGTTTTCTGCAAAACCACACGATATGCATGCAAATGACGCTTTTGGCAGAACGCGCGTGTGGATTTCTACCAAACGACGTGAAAAGCATGCCAATGCTGCTCTTTTTAGAACCCGCACATGTATTTGTGCCAAAACGCGTTTTAAGCATGAATATGACACTTTTGGTAGACGAGTATGCAGTTTTCTGCAAAACTACACGATATGCATGCAAATGGTGCTTTTGGCAGAACGAGCGTGTGGATTTCTACCAAACAACGTGAAAAGCATGCCAATGCTGCTCTTTTTAGCACCCGCACATGGATTTGTGCCAAAACGCGTTTTAAGCATGAATACGCAACTTTTGGTAGACGAGGATGCAGTTTTCTGCAAAACCACACGATATGCATGCAAATGGTGCTTTTGGCAGAACGCGCGTGTGGATTTCTACCAAACGACGTGAAAAGCATGCCAATGCTGCTCTTTTTAGAACCCGCACATCGATTTGTGCCAAAACGCGTTTTAAGCATGAATATGACACTTTTGGTAGACGAGTATGCAGTTTTCTGCACAACCACACGATATGCATGCAAATGGTGCTTTTGGCAGAACGCCCGTGTGGATTTCTACCACACGACGTGAAAAGCATGCCAATGCTGCTCTTTTTAGCACCCGCACATGGATTTGTGCCAAAACGCGTTTTAAGCATGAATACGCAACTTTTGGTAGACGAGGATGCAGTTTTCTGCAAAACCACACGATATGCATGATAATGACGCTTTTGGCAAAACGCGCGTGTGGATTTCTACCAAATGACGTGAAAAGCATGCCAATGCTGCTCTTTTTAGCACCCGCACATGGATTTGTGCCAAAACGCGTTTTAAGCATGAATACGCAACTTTTGGTAGACGAGGATGCAGTTTTCTGCAAAACCACACGATATGCATGCAAATGACGCTTTTGGCAGAACGCGCGTGTGGATTTCTACCAAACGACGTGAAAAGCATGCCAATGCTGCTCTTTTTAGCACCCGCACATGGATTTGTGCCAAAACGCGTTTTAAGCATGAATATGCAACTTTTGGTAGACGAGGATGCAGTTTTCTGCAAAACCACACGATATGCATGCAAATGGTGCTTTTGGCAGAACGCGCGTGTGGATTTCTACCAAACGACGTGAAAAGCATGCCAATGCTGCTCTTTTTAGAACCCGCACATGGATTTGTGCCAAAACGCGTTTTAAGCATGAATATGACACTTTTGGTAGACGAGGATGCAGTTTTCTGCAAAACCACACGATATGCATGCAAATGGTGCTTTTGGCAGAACGCGCGTGTGGATTTTCTACCAAACATGGTGAAAAGCATGCCAATGCTGCTCTTTTTACAACCCGCACATGAATTTGTGCCAAAAACGCGTTTTAAGCATGAATATGACACTTTTGGTAGACGAGGATGCAGTTTTCTGCAAAACCACACGATATGCATGCAAAATGGTGCTTTTGGCAGAACGCGCGTGTGGATTTCTACCAAACGACGTGAAAAGCATGCCAATGCTGCTCTTTTTAGCACCCGCACACGGATTTGTGCCAAAACGCGTTTTAAGCATGAATACGCAACTTTTGGTAGACGAGGATGCAGTTTTCTGCAAAACCACACGATATGCATGCAAATGACGCTTTTGGCAGAACGCGCGTGTGGATTTCTACCAAACGACGTGAAAAGCATGCCAATGCTGCTCTTTTTAGCACCCGCACATGGATTTGTGCCAAAACGCGTTTTAAGCATGAATATGCAACTTTTGGTAGACGAGGATGCAGTTTTCTGCAAAACCACACGATATGCATGCAAATGGTGCTTTTGGCAGAACGCGCGTGTGGATTTCTACCAAACGACGTGAAAAGCATGCCAATGCTGCTCTTTTTAGAACCCGCACATCTATTTGTGCCAAAACGCGTTTTAAGCATGAATATGACACTTTTGGTAGACGAGTATGCAGTTTTCTGCACAACCACACGATATGCATGCAAATGGTGCTTTTGGCAGAACGCCCGTGTGGATTTCTACCAAACGACGTGAAAAGCATGCCAATGCTGCTCTTTTTAGCACCCGCACATGGATTTGTGCCAAAACGCGTTTTTAAGCATGAATACGCAACTTTTGGTAGACGAGAATGCAGTTTTCTGCAAAACCACACGATATGCATGCAAATGACGCTTTCGGCAGAACGCGCGTGTGGATTTCTACCAAACGACGTGAAAAGCATGCCAATGCTGCTCTTTTTAGAACCCGCACATGGATTTGTGCCAAAACGCGTTTTAAGCATGAATATGACACTTTTGGTAGACGAGGATGCAGTTTTCTGCAAAACCACACGATATGCATGCAAATAACGCTTTTGGCAGAACGCGCGTGTGGATTTCTACCAAACAACGTGAAAAGCATGCCAATGCTGCTCTTTTGAGAACCCGCACATCGATTTGTGCCAAAACGCGTTTTAAGCATGAATATGACACTTTTGGTAGACGAGTATGCAGTTTTCTGCACAACCACACGATATGCATGCAAATGGTGCTTTTGGCAGAACGCCCGTGTGGATTTCTACCAAACGACGTGAAAAGCATGCCAATGCTGCTCTTTTTAGCACCCGCACATGGATTTTTGCCAAAACGCGTTTTAAGCATGAATACGCAACTTTTGGTAGACGAGGATGCAGTTTTCTGCAAAACCACACGATATGCATGCAAATGACGCTTTTGGCAGAACGCGCGTGTGGATTTCTACCAAACGACGTGAAAAGCATGCCAATGCTGCTCTTTTTAGAACCCGCACATGGATTTGTGCCAAAACGCGTTTTAAGCATGAATATGACACTTTTGGTAGACGAGTATGCAGTTTTCTGCAAAACTACACGATATGCATGCAAATGGTGCTTTTGGCAGAACGAGCGTGTGGATTTCTACCAAACGACGTGAAAAGCATGCCAATGCTGCTCTTTTTAGCACCCGCACATGGATTTGTGCCAAAAACGCGTTTTAAGCATGAATACGCAACTTTTGGTAGACGAGGATGCAGTTTTCTGCAAAACCACACGATATGCATGCAAATGGTGCTTTTGGCAGAACGCGCGTGTGCATTTCTACCAAACGATGTGAAAAGCATGCCAATGCTGCTCTTTTTAGAACCCGCACATCGATTTGTGCCAAAACGCGTTTTAAGCATGAATATGACACTTTTGGTAGACGAGTATGCAGTTTTCTGCACAACCACACGATATGCATGCAAATGGTGCTTTTGGCAGAACGCGCGTGTGGATTTCTACCAAACGACGTGAAAAGCATGCCAATGCTGCTCTTTTTAGAAACCGCACATGGATTTGTGCCAAAACGCGTTTTAAGCATGAATATGACACTTTTGGTAGACGAGGATGCAGTTTTCTGCAAAACCACACGATATGCATGCAAATGGTGCTTTTGGCAGAACGCGCGTGTGGATTTCTACCAAACGACGTGAAAAGCATGCCAATGCTGCTCTTTTTTACAACCCGCACATGGATTTGTGCCAAACCGCGTTTTAAGCATGAATATGACACTTGGTAGACGAGGATGCAGTTTTCTGCAAAACCACACGATATGCATGCAAATGGTGCTTTTGGCAGAACGCGCGTGTGGATTTCTACCAAACGACGTGAAAAGCATGCCAATGCTGCTCTTTTTAGCACCCGCACATGGATTTTTGCCAAAACGCGTTTTAAGCATGAATACGCAACTTTTGGTAGACGAGGATGCAGTTTTCTGCAAAACCACACGATATGCATGCAAATGACGCTTTTGGCAGAACGCGCGTGTGGATTTCTACCAAACGACGTGAAAAGCATGCCAATGCTGCTCTTTTTAGAACCCGCACATGGATTTGTGCCAAAACGCGTTTTAAGCATGACTATGACACATTTGGTAGACGAGGATGCAGTTTTCTGCAAAACCACACGATATGCATGCAAATGACGCTTTTGGCAGAACGCGCGTGTGGATTTCTACCAAACGACGTGAAATGCATGCCAATGCTGCTCTTTTTAGAACCCGCACATGGATTTGTGCCAAAAACGCGTTTTTAAGCATGAATATGACACTTTTGGTAGACGAGTATGCAGTTTTTTGCAAAACTACACGATATGCATGCAAATGGTGCTTTTGGCAGAACGCGCGTGTGGATTTCTACCAAACGACGTGAAAAGCATGCCAATGCTGCTCTTTTTAGCACCCGCACATGGATTTGTGCCAAAACGCGTTTTAAGCATGAATACGCAACTTTTGGTAGACGAGGATGCAGTTTTCTGCAAAAACCACACGATATGCATGCAAATGACGCTTTTGGCAGAACGCGCGTGTGGATTTCTACCAAACGACGTGAAAAGCATGCCAATGCTGCTCTTTTTACAACCCGCACATGGATTTGTGCCAAAACGCGTTTTAAGCATGAATATGACACTTTTGGTAGACGAGGATGCAGTTTTCTGCAAAACCACACGATATGCATGCAAATGGTGCTTTTGGCAGAACGCGCGTGTGGATTTTCTACCAAACGACGTGAAAAGCATGCCAATGCTGCTCTTTTGAGAACCCGCACATGGATTTGTGCCAAAACGCGTTTTAAGCATGAATATGACACTTTTGGTAGACGAGGATGCAGTTTTCTGCAAAACCACACGATATGCATGCAAATACCGCTTTTGGCAGAACGCGCGTGTGGATTTCTACCAAACGACGTGAAAAGCATGCCAATGCTGCTCTTTTTAGAACCCGCACATCGATTTGTGCCAAAACGCGTTTTAAGCATGAATATGACACTTTTGGTAGACGAGTATGCAGTTTTCTGCACAACCACACGATATGCATGCAAATGGTGCTTTTGGCAGAACGCCCGTCTGGATTTCTACCAAACGACGTGAAAAGCATGCCAATGCTGCTCTTTTTAGCACCCGCACATGGATTTTTGCCAAAACGCGTTTTAAGCATGAATACGCAACTTTTGGTAGACGAGGATGCAGTTTTCTGCAAAACCACACGATATGCATGCAAATGACGCTTTTGGCAGAACGCGCGTGTGGATTTCTACCAAACGACGTGAAAAGCATGCCAATGCTGCTCTTTTTAGAACCCGCACATGGATTTGTGCCAAAACGCGTTTTAAGCATGAATATGACACTTTTGGTAGACGAGTATGCAGTTTTCTGCAAAAACTACACGATATGCATGCAAATGGTGCTTTTGGCAGAACGAGCGTGTGGATTTCTACCAAACGACGTGAAAAGCATGCCAATGCTGCTCTTTTTAGCACCCGCACATGGATTTGTGCCAAAACGCGTTTTAAGCATGAATACGCAACTTTTGGTAGACGAGGATGCAGTTTTCTGCAAAACCACACGATATGCATGCAAATGGTGCTTTTGGCAGAACGCGCGTGTGGATTTCTACCAAACGACGTGAAAAGCATGCCAATGCTGCTCTTTTTAGAACCCGCACATCGATTTGTGCCAAAGCGCGTTTTAAGCATGAATATGACACTTTTGGTAGACGAGTATGCAGTTTT